>NC_136489.1:163305063-163505063 GCF_053919585.1 Euprymna scolopes | reverse complement strand
GCACAGTAGTGCTCTTCTGCCTCTCTCTCACACTCTTTATCTTCTCTCTCTCTCTCTACCCCTGTTTCTCTTCTCTCTATATTAGCACTTATCAAGGCAAATAGGCAAATCGAGGATCAACTCGACTCACCATATTTCTCTCTCTCTCACTCTCTTCTCTCTCTCTCTCTCTCTCGACCTCTTTCTCTTCTCTTTCTCTCTCTCACCCTCTTTATCTAATCTCTCTCTCTCACCCTCTTTCCCTTCTATCTATATTAGCACTTATCAAGGCCAATAGGCAACTTGAGATTGAGAGTTCAAACGTGCACAGTAGTGAAATTTGGGAAAGACGATGGAACAACTTTCTCTTCTGCCTCTCTCTCACACTATTTATCTTCTCTCTCTCGCTCGCTCTCTCTCTCTCTCTCACCCTGTTTCTCTTCTCTCTATATTAGCACTTATCAAGGCCAATAGGCAAATCGAGGATAGACTCGACGATGAGAGTTAAAACGTGCACAGTATTACAATTTGGAAAAGAGGATGGAACAACTTTCTCTTCTGCCTCTCTCTAACACTCTTTATCTTTTCTCTCTCTCTCTCACCCTGTTTCTCTTCTCTCTATATTAGCACTTATCAAGGCCAATAGGCAACTCGAGGATCAACTAGACTCACCATATTTCTCTCTCTCTCTCTCTCTCACTCTCTTCTCTCTCTCTCTCTAGACCTCTTTCTCTTCTCTTTCTCTCTCTCACCCTCTTTATCTACTGTCTCTCTCTTACCCTCTTTTCCTTCTATATATATATTAGCACTTATCAAGGCCAATAGGCAACTTGAGATTGAGAGTTCAAACGTGCACAGTAGTGAAATTTGGGAAAGAGGATGGAACAACTTTCTCTTCTGCCTCTCTCTCACACTATTTATCTTCTCTCTCTCTCTCTCTCTCTCTCGCTCTCTCTCTCTCACCCTATTTCTCTTCTCTCATTATTAGCACTTATCAAGGCCAATAGGCAAATCGAGGATAGACTCGACGATGAGAGTTACAACGTGCACAGTATTACAATTTGGAAAAGAGGATGGAACAACTTTTTCTTCTGCCTCTCTCTAACACTCTTTATCTTCTCTCTCTCTCTGAACCTGTTTCTCTTCTCTCTATATTAGCACTTATCAAGGCAAATAGGCAACTCGAGGATCAACTCGACTCACCATATTTCTCTCTCTCTCACTCTCTTCTCTCTCTCTCTCTCTCTCTCTCTCTCTCTCTCTCTAGACCTCTTTCTCTTCTCTGTCTCTCTCTCAGCCTCTTTATCTACTCTATCTCTCTCACCCTCCTTCCGTTCTATCTATATTAGCACTTATCAAGGCCAAAAGGCAACGAGGATGAGCGTTCAAACGTGCACAGTAGTGAAATTTGGGAAAGAGGATGGAACAACTTTCTCTTCTGTCTCTCTCTCACACTATTTATCTTCTCTCTCTCTCGCTCTCTCTCTCTCCCCCTGTTTCTCTTCTCTCTATATTAGCACTTATCAAGGCCAATAGGCAAATCGAGGATAGACTCGACGATAAGAGTTCAAACGTGCACAGTATTACAATTTGGAAAAGAGGATGGAACAACTTCCTCTTCTGCCTCTCTCTAACACTCTTTATCTTCTCTCTCTCTCTCTCTCTCTCTCTCACTGTTTCTCTTCTCTCTATATTAGCACTTATCAAGGCAAATAGGTAACTCGAGGATCAACTCGACTCACCATATTTCTCTCTCTCACTCTCTTCTCTTTCTCTCTCTCTCTCTCTAGACCTCTTTCTCTTCTCTTTCTCTCTCTCACCCTCTTTATCTACTCTCTCTTTCACCCTCTTTCCCTTTTATCTATATTAGCACTTATCAAGGCCAATAGGCAACTCGAGATTGAGAGTTCAAACGTGCACAGTAGTGAAATTTGGGAAAGAGGATGGAACAACTTTCTCTTCTGCCTCTCTCTCACACTATTTATCTTCTCTCTCTCTCGCTCTCTCTCTCAATCTCTCTCACCCTGTTTCTCTTCTCTCTATATTAGCACTTATCAAGGCCAATAGGCAAATTGAGGATAGACTCGACAATGAGAGTTCAAACGTGCACAGTATTACAATTTGGAAAAGAGGATGGAACAACTTTCTCTTCTGCCTCTCTCTAACACTCTTTATCTTCTCTCTCTCTCTCACCCTGTTTCTCTTCACTCTACATTAGCACTTATCAAGGTAAATAGGCAACTCGAGGATCAACTCGACTCACCATATTTTTCTCTCTCTCTCTCTCACTCTCTTCTCTCTCTCTCTCTAGACCTCTTTCTCTTCTCTTTCTCTCTCTCACCCTCTTTATCTACTCTCTCTCTCACCCTCTTTCCCTTCTATCTATATTAGCACTTATCAAGGCCAATAGGCAACTTGAGATTGAGAGTTCAAACGTGCACAGTAGTGAAATTTGGGAAAGAGGATGGAACAACTTTCTCTTCTGCCTCTCTCTCACACTATTTATCTTCTCTCTCTCTCTCGCTCTCTCTCTCTCTCTCACCCTGTTTCTCTTCTCTCTATATTAGCACTTATCAAGGCCAATAGGCAAATCGAGGATAGACTCGACGATGAGAGTTCAAACGTGCACAGTATTACAATTTGGAAAAGAGGATGGAACAACTTTCTCTTCTGCCTCTCTCTAACACTCTTTATCTTCTCTCTCTCTCACCCTGTTTCTCTTCTCTCTATATTAGCACTTATCAAGGCAAATAGGCAACTCGAGGATCAACTCGACTCACCATATTTCTCTCTCTCTCTCACACTCTTCTCTCTCTCTCTCTCTAGACCTCTTTCTCTTCTCTTTCTCTCTCTCACCCTCTTTATCTACTCTCTCTCTGTCACCCTCTTTCCCTTCTCTCTGTATTAGCACTTATCAAGGCCAAAAGGCAACGAGGATGAGCGTTCAAACGTGCACAGTAGTGAAATTTGGGAAAGAGGATGGAACAACTTTCTCTTCTGCCTCACTCTCACGAAAGAGGATGGAACAACTTTCTCTTCTGCCTCTCTCTCTCACACTCTTTATCTTCTCTCTCTCTCTCTACCCCTGTTTCTCTTCTCTCATTATTAGCACTTATCAAGGCTAATAGGCAACTCGAGGATAAACTCGACGATTAGAGTTCAAACGTGAACAGTATTCAAATTTGGGAAAGAGGATGGAACAACTTTCTCTTCTGCCTCTCTCTTAAACTCTTTATCTTCTCTCTCTCTCTTACCCTGTTTCTCTTTTCTCTATATTAGAACTTATCAAGGCCAATAGGAAACTCGAGGATCAACTCGACCATGAGAGTTCAAACGTGCACAGTATTCAAATTTGGGAAAGAGGATGGAACAACTTTCTCTACTGCCTCTCTCTCACACTCTTTATCTTCTCTCTCTCTCACCCTGTTTCTCTTCTCTCTATATTAGCACTTATCAAGGCCAATAGGCAACTCGAGGATCAACTCGACCATGAGAGTTAAAACGTGCACAGTATTCAACTTTGGGAAAGAGGATGGAACAACTTTCTCTTCGGCCTCTCTCTCACACTATTTATCTTCTCTCTCTCTCTCGCTCTCTCTCTCTCTATCACCCTGTTTCTCTTCTCTCTATATTAGCACTTATCAAGGCCAATAGGCAAATCGAGGATAGACTCGACGATGAGAGTTCAAACGTGCACAGTATTACAATTTGGAAAAGAGGATGGAACAACTTTCTCTTCTGCCTCTCTCTCACACTCTTTATCTTCTCTCTCTCACCCTGTTTCTCTTCTCTCTATATTAGCACTTATAAAGGCAAATAGGCAACTCGAGGATCAACTCGACTCACCATATTTCTCTCTCTCACTCTCTTCTCTCTCTCTCTCTCTCTCTCTCTCTCTCTCTCTAGACCTCTTTCTCTTCTCTTTCTCTCTCTCACCCTCTTTATCTACTCTCTCTCTCTCACCCTCTTTCCCTTCTATCTATATTAGCACTTATCAAGGCCAAAAGGCAACGAGAATGAGCGTTCAAACGTGCACAGTAGTGAAATTTCGGAAAGAGGATGGAACAACTTTCTCTTCTGCCTCTCTCTCACGAAAGAGGATGGAACAACTTTCTCTTCTGCCTCTCTCTCACACTCTTTATCTTCTCGCTCTCTCACCCTGTTTCTCTTCTCTCTTTATTAGCACTTATCAAGGCCAATAGGCAACTCGAGGATCAACTCGACGATGAGAGTTCAAACGTGCACAGTATTCAAATTTGGGAAAGAGGATGGACCAACTTTCTCTTCTGCCTCTCTCTCAGACTCTTTATCTTCTCTCTCTCTATCCCTGTTTCTCTTCTCTCTATATTAGCACTTATCAAGGCCAATAGGCAACTCGAGGATCAACTCGACGATTAGAGTTCAAACGTGAACAGTAGTAAAATTTGGGAAAGAGGATGGAACAACTTTCTCTTCTGCCTCTCTCTCACACTCTTTATCTTCTCTCTCTCTCTCTCTCACCCTGAAAGATTCCTCTCCCCTAAGAATAAAACATATGCTCAATATCTGCTTTTGTTTTTACATTGTTATTACGGTCCCGGGCAACGCCGGGTAGCCCTGCTAGTCTATATATATAAAAGACAAAAATCTGTGAGTTTGTATGTTTGTATGTAACGCTAAAACTTTTGAAAGACACAACCAGACTTGATAAATTTGGTATCATATCGAAGCCCCGTGTCCCGGATGACAAATATCGAAATTTCACGTCAAACTGACGAGGAGAAAGGGGTAAACGTATCAGTTATCTCCAAGGGGGTCCCAAAAAAAACTGTCATTGTAATGCTTTTTATTACGTAATTCTTGAATGATCCAATGTAATTCATACGTAAAAAAAAAAACGTTTAGTCATGTCACGTGACGTGACGTCAACGTCCACTAATGGCGAACAATTGTAAATAACAAGTTTTGTCTTCGATACTTTTGCATTTTTCTCTTCGGCTTACTTATATCTATTATTTAACTTTATGCCAATGTTTCCATCGTGATTAACTGGTTAAAAATATTATTTATACAAGAGTTTTAACGAAAAATGTCAGGAAAAAATGTACAGGAATAAAAAAATTCACCTTTCAAAATATTAGACGATAATAAAAATATCGTAATATTTATGTAATATAAAATAATTAGCCATTTTGTATATTACCACGTGACCTCATACCTCTTAAGCTGGAAGGGGGGGAGGAGTAAAACCAACACCGTCTCTCTCTCTCACACTTACTCTCTCTCTCTCTCTCTCACTTTCTCTATCACCCTCTTTCTATTTTTCTATTCGTTTAAAAACACTTAGTCATGTCACGTGACGTGACGTCAACGTCCACTAGTGGCGAATCTAATTCATAACTTCACTGTGCACCGGTTTGGTTACTATGGAAACACTTAATTTTTGTGCTGCTTCGAAAAGGAACAAAATTCATTATACACCGCTTTCTCTTCCCTCCCTCTCTCTCTCTCTCTCTCTCTCTCTCTCTCTCTACACCCACTTTCTCTTTAAAACCAGTCGGTGTGTTTTTGATGTTACGTACGTATTTTTTATATTTTTATCTCAGTAATTTTTATTATATTTAATATCATTTTCTTTTTTTTTTTTTCATGGGAAATTATTTTTCTATTCGTTTTAAGAAAATGCTATTAAAAAATAAAAATGCGATAAATTCTGGCAACAGTTATTTATTTATGCTATTCGCAGCCGGCCGGAAGAAACGCGCTTAAACATTTTGTAAACATTGTTTTTAAAAAATAAAAAATAATACTTCTATTATGTTTTAAACGACTGTAATAGTTTATTTTGGAAGTATATTTCATAAGGAAAATAAACAACCCACTTTAAAAACAGAAATTACGAGTTTTATATATTTTATTCGCAGTTTTTTTTGGGGGGTAGTCCATTATGTCTGTAACAGTTTGTTGAAAAAGTGTAGAATTCAATTAAAAAAACAACACCGTCTTTTTTTTTTTTTTAAATAAAACTAATTTTAAAATTTCGATGTTCGAAAAAGAGTCCATAAAGAATAAAACAGTTAATAAATACAAAAAAAAGTCCATTAATTTGAACTTAAAGCCTGTTTGAATAAAACTTATATAAAAAAAAACCGTCACTTCCGGCAAATGGCTATGTAAACAACTGGTGGCATTTTTCGAATACATCGGTAAACACTGTATGTTTTTCGAGCTGAATAAATATGTTACATTGAATAAAAACACAAAAAATATATCCAGTTGGATAGAAAAGTAACTTATCTTGCCTTTCCTAACATTTATTTGTTATATATTTGTCTTTTGACCGTCCACTAATGGCGAGTTTTTTTTTTTTTTTAAATAAAACTAATTTTAAAATTTCGATGTTAGAAAAACAGTCCATCACATGTCAATATAAAAATTCTCTTTTTGTTTGATAAAAAGAATAAACAGTTAATAGATACAACAAAAAAGTCCATTAAGTTCAACAAACTAAACTCTTTTATTTATAATAAAACTCTTCGACAGTTTAAATGCTTTCAAAATCCTATGTAAGTATATCGTTTTTACTGTACACAGATTCGAAAAAGTTGTCATCAAACAAATATATGACAGAGTTGAATAAATATGTTACATTGATTAAAAACACTTCTTATTAGCATTTTCTTTTTATATGACAACGTTAATGTTCATGAATCTCTCTTTTAATCATTTTTATCGACTATCAGCCAAATAACCGGGGTCTAAAATTTGGGAAATTATTTTTCTATTCATTTAAAGAATATGCTATTAAAAAAGAAAAAGTCGATAAAAGTTAGACATAAACAGTAAAAAAATAGAAGATATTATTATTAAATAACAATAATTATTAAAAATAAATATTAACATTTACAATAATAAAATGAGTTAGTATTAAAAATAATTATTAAAATAAAAATGAGTTTATTATTAAAAATACATATTAATATTCAAATAAAATTGTTTTTATTATTAAAAATAAATATTAATATTTAAAGTAGAATAAAATGTGTTTATTATTATAAATAAATATTAATATTTAAAATAATATAATGTGTTTATTATTACAAATAAATATTAATATTAAAATAAAATGTGTTTATTATTAAAAATAAATATTAAGGAAGGTCAACAGGTGGAGGAAAAATAGTCAATGCAGGTCATACCACCTGACCAGCTAAAATCGCCTTTTTATATAAGGCAGACAGTCAGACTATTTGCCTTGAGGGCGGGCTAAGTCCTCCTACACCCCCCCCCCACCCCAAAGCTGAGAGCTGGGGAAACTTCTCTCAGAAGGGGTATGGGAGGACAGGGAGACCTTCCCTCTTTCAACTAAGAGATAGATATCCTTTTGTATGGTTGATTGACCCCCCCCCCCTGTCGGTTCTGCTTACTCCATTCCGAAAGAGATCAACCTTACACAAAAAAAAAAAAAATATGGGGACAGGGAAGCCTTCCCGGGCCCCCTTTCTGGGAGGAGAAGTTCCCCGGCTCCTACCTTTTTGGGAGTGCTCAGCCCGTCCTCCAGTCAACCACAATATTTGAAGAATAAAGATATTTTTGTTTTTGTGTTTTAGGTGGTGAAGGTGATCTGGGGAGTGTTTTTTTTTTCACAAAAAAGGTACTTTTTACGAATGGGTATCCAAGAAAATTACAGTATTTTGTCAGAAATTAAGGTTTTCATTGACCACTCTCAATACTATCAGAAATGAACAAAGTTAATTAAACAGTCTACACAATATAAACTAACTGTTTTGTTGGCTTTTTATTCTAACTCCAAACTAACCCATAACTACATTTTTCTTTTATTTTGCAAATTTGATTTCCTTTAGTTTATATTGTGTAGCTGAATCAGAAATTGATTTATCTTTTGTCATTTGTAGTTAACATGCTATCAGCGCAATTACTACAGTGTAATCACACATGATCTACCAAAATAAAAACACTTCAGATAAAGTCTTAAATAGAATTCAGTTCCTTACATGACATCTGATGAAGTCAGTACAAACGTTACAAACTAATACTTGAAAAACAATTTGACATTTACTGTACTACAATATCACATTTGTATAGAAGTAGAAATCTGGATACCTATTCTGATACCTAATAAAAGAAAGGACACTCTTTGGGGCGGATTTTGATGATAACAAGTCACTAATTAGAAATTATAATAAACATTGAAATAATTGAAGAATTTTACCAAAATAAAATTACTTGGTAATCACCCAATTTCTGCCACAAAATTTTAATTGGCAAAACTCATAAGCATAAAATATATATTTTCTAATTTCATCTTTTTTTTTTTACATAATCTGGTTTGATGTTTTCCTAAATATTCAAATCACTATATTTTGCTGCTTAATATTAAATACAGCAAATGAGTTATTTTTATGCATCAAACAATTACATTTTCTCATTCATCCAAACTAATCACTGAACATCAATTTCATATTTTCTTCACTAAAATATTACTATGCTTGATGTCATCAAGTAGAGCGGATCATTTTTTTTTACATTTGTTTACACATTTTTTACAAATGTTTTAGAGAGTCCATACAAAGTTATAAGTGTTCAACATTTTTTTTCATTTGAATATATTTTGTCTAAGATTCTTAGCCTATGTCATTGCATACCAATTTGTTTCTTGAAAGTTAAGTTCACTGTAAAAACATCTGATACACCAAAATCCCTGATACCTGTTTCTTATAAGCGCCAAATAACTATCACTATTTCGATTTGTGTTTCATGAGAACAATTCAATATTGATACATTATAAGAAACATTTCCAGTGCTTTTCTCTTTTTAGCAATAGTTGGTTGATAATTAGAGGACACAACTAACCCTATACTATGCTTTACTTTGTTTTGTATATATATTTTGTATTGTGTGAAATTAACAAGGATTCATATGCAGGAATCTGTTGATACATTCCAAGAATCCCAATGCGACCAACAAACTTGAAAGACTACAATTTCTTTTTACTATGACCAATAAGAAAGCTCAAGGACTAAGTTGTTGGACTCATCCTGATCACCATTTTAAATTATTGTTAACAGTAAGTTTAACATTTTAAGTACAGAATAATATTCCTTTTGATATTTATAAATTACTATTTTCTGTGACAGATGTTACTTTTTCAATATTGATTGTACCCTCTTTTGTGTTTTTAAATTTTGCATACAATAATATTAAGCACACCATACCAAGACCACTATTTGAGCATCTAATAAACTGCCTACCAAGACCAATGTTTTCAAGTGACAATGGAGAGTATTCATGTTATGTTTCACATTTTTATGTTTTGAAATATTTTGCTGCTTAATATCAAATTCAGCAGATGTTTACTTTGTTTTGTGTATATACTTTATATTAGGTAGAATAAACAAAACTTAATTTCGCTACCATCATTATTTGTAGTGACATGCACTGTTAACATAAATAAAATCACTGGTGACAATCCCTGATACCTGTTTCGTATAAGCACCAAATAACTATGATAATGTGTTATTGTTGATACATTATAATAAACATTTCCATTGACTGGTCGTTTGCTTAGCTTAGGTTTACATCATTTTTTCACAATGTTTCTCTACTTGCTTTCAGCATGAGAGCAGATCATATTCTGCACATGTTTCATGCATATCACAAAAACTTATAATATTTGATCAACATTTGACTAACAATTTTACAAAAAAGACCTACCACCTTAAGGGGGGTAAAGGTAAGGCTCCCCACATAACCATAAAAGAAAGCCGCCCCCCCATACAGTGGGAAAGAGCTCCCTTCCCATTCTGGGGCAGAGAAGGGGCAAGGAAAACTCTTAAACATAAATGGTCAACGGAGGGTATACACCCTGGGAAACTAAAAGTCTATATGGAATCTGCATAAATTAAAATATCCTGTTTAAGCGTATTGTATGACAGGGAGGGAAGGTCAACAGGTGGAAGAAAAATGGTCTACGCAGAGCATACCGCCTGACAAGCTAAAATCGCCTTTTTATATACGGCAGACAATCAGACTCTGATTGCCTGGACGGCGGGCTGAGCAATGAATGTGGAAGCCGGGGAACTTCTCTCAGAAGGAGGATGGGAGGCCCAGGGAGCCTTCGCTCTCCTCCTAAGAGAGGGATATCCTCTTACTCCCTTTGGAAAGAGATCAACCTTACACAAAACAAAAAATATGGGAAGAGAAGCCTTCCCGGGCCCCCCTCCCCCTTCTGGGAGGAGAAGTTCCCTGGCTCCAACCTTTTTTTTTGGGGGGGGGGGCCTAAGCCTGTCCTCCAGGCAACCAAATGAAAAAGAAATTTACCCATCCCACCTTTGTAGGAAGTGTGCTCAGCCCACCTTCTGAGCCACTGTGAAAGTTTCCTTCCACCAAAAGGGAAGGGAACGAGGAAGGAAAAGTCTCTGAGAATCTTCATGCAATTTCTTTGACAAAGAAACTGTTTTCACTTGATTCCACACAAAATTTTTATTGCTTTTTCATCTATTGTCTTATATTAGGATTTCTTTATGCATGTTATTTTATTTAAGAGTACTAAATAGCTTTTCAGTTTCTTGAGACTCTTTCAACTGTCTGGATTCTGCAGCAACGTTGTGGAGTGATATGTAAAACATAAATTGGTACTTTATAACAATAGGTATGTAGAATTCTAACTCGCCAGTGTTGATCGTTTCAATTATTTACAAATTCACCAGGTCCTGGATATGACCATAAACTGTATCCAAACATGGGGCTTTGTGAAGTGTGAAGCCACCATTTAATTGCTATTGCTACCAGGTCCACTCTGATATGGAGTAGTAGTACCTGTTAGGGTCCCAATTATGAGTTAAATAGAAACCAACATTAAATAAACAAATATATTCTAGGAAAAAAAAATGTCACTAGATTGGGCATGAAATAACCTGATATAGTGTTGATATGTCATAAAACAAAATGAACCAACAAATTCACCAATCGACACAATATCAACAAATGTATCTTTCTTTTCCTTATTCTGTGCTTATTTCTTGGTACTAAGCTTATCATTAACTAACCCTGACATTTCTTTTACTTTGTTTTGTGTATATATTTTATTTTGTGTAGAATAACCAAAAAGACATTTAGCTACCACATTTGCAGCGAAATGTTAGCATACATAAAATCACTGGTGACAACCCATGATGTTTTTTCTTATGAACACGAAATAACCAACACGCTTTCCATTGGTTTTTCATGATAAAAATTTAATATTGATAAATTATAATAAACATGTCCATTACTTTTCTTTTTTTATCAATAAATATACTTGGTTGATAATTAGAGAACACAATGTTTATTGTAATAAAACTTGTGATCTATAACATCCAATTCTAAAAATTAAACTTTCCTTTCTCAATTGAAACAAACAACATACCCCACACTATGTTCCTAAAAATGAGGATTTTACTATTGCGTTTACATAATTTTTTAGCTATGTTTCTCTTACTTTCAGCATGAGATCATTTTCTACACGTGTTTCATGCATACCACACAAACATTTTACCTCTGACATTTTTAATTTTTTTCCAATTTCCTTTCACCATGAACATTATCATTAGTACAGTTTTCATTTAAAATGAAGCTGTACATGGTTACTATTACTTGGAAAGCAGATCTAAAAAAAAAAAAAAAATATCTGTTTTCACTTTGAAAATTTACGATTTATAGATCTCGGATTTGGCCCTTCTTCACCTTTTATCTTACATTTGTAAATATTGTATATATAAACTTTTTTCTTATTTCTCCAATGTTATTTCTTTCATGCAATTTCATAATCCACCAACATTGTATAAGATTCAATTCCATTTGACACTTGAAAACAACTTTTTATATAGTAAACAGCATTTATTTCTTTTCAGACATATTCTTATTTTATTTTATTTCCAGTACTATGTTTTATTTCATTTTGTGGACACTCATTTAACTCTCTGGGATGCTGCAGGGAACATGTAGAGTGATATATCAAACAAGAAGTGGTACTTTATGACAATAGGTATCTAGGATTTACACATACCAGTGTTGATAGTTTGAAATATTTACAGACTAACATTTTACACAATATAAACACATGTACCTTTTTTTTCTTTTCCTTTGCTTATTTCTCGAACCTAAACTTATCATTAACTAACCCGTAACTTTGTTTACTTTGTTTTGCGTATATATTTTATATTGGGTAGAATTAACAAAACTTAATTTCGCTACCATCATTATTTTTAGTGACATGCACTGTTAACATCAATAAAATCACTGGTGACAATACTTGATACCTGTTTCGTATAAGCACCAAATAACTATCACTATTTCGATTTGCTTTTTCATGATAATATGTTCATCTTGATACATTATAATAAACATTTCCATTCACTGGTCGTTTGCTTAGCTTAGGTTTACATCATTTTTTCACAATGTTTCTCTACTTGCTTTCAGCATGAGAGCAGATCATATTCTAAACGTTTCATGCATATCACACAAACTTATAATATTTGATCAACATTTGACTAACAATTTTTTGCCAATTTCCTTCAACATTCTCATTACCATTACTACAGTTTACATTTTGTCGTTAAAATGAAGCTGTACATGTTTCCTATTACTTGGAAACCAGATTTGTAAAAATCCCATTTTTTTTTCACTCTGAGAATTTTCATTATATTTCTTTGACAAACGATTTATTTTCAATGAACTTCAGCACATGATTGTTACTGCTTTTCCCCCTTTTGTCTTATATTTGTTTTTCTTCATGCCAAATATTTTATATATCAATTTTTTGCTAATTTCTTAAATTTTATTTCTTTAATTCTTAGTCCACCAATATAGTATAAGTTTCAATTGCATTGAACGCAATGTTTTAGATAGTAAACATCAGCATATTTCACTTTTCAAGCACTTTTTCATTTTATTTCAAATACTATGTTTTATTTCATTTTGTTGACACTCATTTACCTCTCTGGGGTGCTACAAGGAACATGTAGATTGATATACCAAACATGAATTGGTGCTTTATAACAATAGGTATCTATAATTTTGCTTAATTCTCTAACCTAAACTTATCATTAACTAACCGTAAATTATGTTTTAGTTTTGTGTATATATTTTATATTGTGAAGAATAAACAAAAATTCATTTCACCACCACATTTGCACTGTTAGCATACACAAATATCACTGGTTACAATCATTGGTAGCTGTTTTTTAAAAACACCAAATAACATTCACGCTTTCCATTGGTTTTTCATGATAACAATTTAATATTGATAAATTATAATAAACATGTCCATTACATTCTCTTTTTATCAATAAATATACTTGGTTGATAATTAAAGAACACAATGTTTATTGTAATAAAACTTGTGATCTATAACATCGAATTGTATAAATTAAAGTTTCCTTTCTCAATTGAAACAAACAACATATCCCACACTAAAAATGAGGATTTTACTATTGCTTTTTAGATCATTTTTTAACAATGTTTCTCTTCTTACTTTCAGCATCAGAAAATATAATTTTCTACACGTGTTTCATGCATACCACACAAACGTATATGTGACCAACATTTTACCTCTGATACATTTTTTTCCAATTTCCTTTCACCATTGTCATTATCATTAGTACAGTTTTCGTTTTGTCTTTAAAATGAAGTTGTACATGTTTCTTAATACTTCGAAACCAAATATATCAAAAAATAATTTTTTTCACTTACAAAATTTTCATGATATTTCTTTGACAATCATATTTGTTTTTAATTGAATTCAGCATATGATTCTTACTGCTTTATCACCTTTTATCTTATATTTCTTTTTCTTCATGCCAAATATTTTAAATATCAAATTTTTGCTCATTTCTTAAATTGAATTAAAAAAATGGATTTTTTTATTCCACCAATATTGTATAAGGCTCAATTCCATTGAACACAGTGTTTTATATAGTAAACATCAGCATTTGTTTCTATTTTATTTCAAATACTGTTTCATTTCACTTTCTCGATAATCATTTACATCTTTGGGGTGCAACAGGGAACATGTAGAGTGATATATCAAACATGAATTGGAACTTTATAACAATAGGTATCTAGAATTTCCACATACCAGTGTGGATAGTTTGAAATATTTACAAACTTACAATTTACACACTATAAACAAATGTATCTTTTTTTCTTTTCTTTGCTTATTTCTCGAACCTAAACTTATCATTAACTAAACCTAAACTTTGTTTACTGCATTTTGTGTATATATTTTATAATGGGTGAAATAAACAAAACTTAATTTGGCTAATATCATTTGTAGTGGCATGCACTATTGACATATATAAAATCACAGGTGACAATCCTTGATTCCAGTTTCGTATAAGCACAAAATATCTATCATTATTTCGATTTGTTGTTCATGATAAAAATTTAATATTGATACATTGTAATAAACATTTCCATTGCTTTTATCTTTTTATCAATACATATACTTGGCTGATAATTAGAGGACACAACTAACCCTATACTTTGCTTTACTTTGTTTTGTATATATATTTTGTATTGTGTGGAATTAACAAAGATTCATATGCAGGAATCTGTTGATACATTCCAAGAATCCCAATGCGACCAACAAACTTGAAAGACTACAATTTCTTTTTACTATGACCAATAAGAAAGCTCAAGGACTAAGTTGTTGGACTCATCCGTATCACCATTTTAAATTATTGTTAACAGTAAGTTTAACATTTTAAGTACAGAATAATATTTCTTTTGACATTTATAAATTACTATTTTCTGTGACAGATGTTACTTTTTCAATATTGATTGTACCCTCTTTTGTGTTTTTAAATTTTGCATACAATAATATTAAGCACACCATACCAAGACCACAATTTCAGTATCTAATAAACTTCCTACCAAGGTCAATGTTTTCAAGTGACAACGGAGAGTATTCATGTTATGTTTCACATTTTTATGTTTTGAAATATTTTGCTGCTTAATATCAAATTCAGCAAATGAGTTCTTTCTTATGCATCAAACAATTACATTTTCTGATATTCATTCAAACTAATTATTGAAAATCAATTTCATATTTTCTTTACTAAAATATTACTATGCTTGATTTCATCAAGTGGTGCGAATCTGTTTTTTACACTAACAATGTGCACATTTTTTGAAGAATAAAGTTTTTTGTTTTAAGGTGGTGAAGGTGATCCGGGGAGTGTTTTTTTTTTTTTTTTTTTCCAAAAAAGGTACTTTTTACGAATGGGTATCCAAGAAACATTCAGTATTTTGTCAGAAATTAAGATTTTCATTGACGACTCTCAATACTATCAGAAATGACCAATCTACACAATACAAACTAACTGTTTTGTTGGCTTTTTATTCTAACTCCAAACTAACCCATAACTACATATTGCTTTTATTTTGCAAATTTGATTTCCTTTAGTTTATATTGTGTAGCTGAATCAGAAATTGATTTAACTTTTGTCATTTGTAATTAACATGCTTTCAGCGCAATTACTATAGTGTAATCACACATGATATACCAAAATAAAAACACTTCAGATAAAGTCTTCTTACATAGAATTCAGTTTCTTACATGACATCTGATGAAGTCAGTACAAACGTTACAAACTAATACTTGAAAAACAATTTGACATTTACTGTACTACAATATCATATTTGTATAGAAGTAGAAATCTGGATACCTATTCTGATACCTAATAAAAGAAAGGACACACTAAATAGAGATTAGCTGGTTTCCCGGCATAGCCCAGGATGTAATAAAGATTGACTGAAATACATGTTCTAGCTGGTTTCTAGGCGTTGCCAGGGATGTAATATAGACACATTATGTTGTATATTACCTGTTCTCTTCTCCCTAAGGTAAAACAATTTCATATACATGCTGTAAATTACCTACGCTAGGGATAAAACATGAACAATACCAGTCCTAGGGTAGATAAAACAAATAATACATAGAGATGAAAGATTCCTCTCCCCTAAGAATAAAACATATATTCAATATCTGCTTTTGTTTTTTCATTGTTTATACGGTCCCGAGCAACGCCGGGTAGCCCTGCTAGTCTATATATATAAAAGCCAAACGTCTGTGTGTATGTATGTTTGTTTGTAACGCTAAAACTTTTGAAAGACGGAACCAAACTTGACAAATTTGGTATCATATCGAAGCCCCATCACCCGGATGACAAATATCGAAATTTCACGTCAAACAGACCACTAGAAGTTGGTCAACTGATCAGTTATCTTCGAGGGGGGCCTCCAAAAAACCTGTCATTATCTATATATATATATAAGACAAATGTTTGTTTGTAACGCTAAAACTTGAGATGAAAGATTCCTCTCCCCTAAGAATAAAACATATTTTCAATATCTGCTTTTGTTTTTTCATTGTTTATACGGTCCCGAGCAACGCCGGGTAGCCCTGCTAGTACAGATATATAAGCTAAGAAACTGAGTTCAAGACGTGTTTTGTATCGTGGTATTACTTATTCATCTATTGCTCTTTTTCTTCTTTTTTTTTCCTTCTTTTTGGTGGAAAGGCTTTCGGATTACTCTGTACTTTGAAATATATTAAAAGAAAGTAAATGAATTTTATTTTACTTTTTAGCTGATAATTTTAAAGTAGTTAAATATTATTTTCTTTTTTTCAATTATATGTACTGAAAATATGAATATCATAAATAATTGTAATTTTTTTTTTCAACCCAAATATATAAAATTGTTTCTCCGATAAAAGTTTGGAGTTTACGATCAAATGCCATTTCAATTGCAAAATGATGAGCATGTTCCTGAATATGACATTCATGCGAAAGTGCATATTTAAACGGGATGTTTGCAAACATAAATAAAAGGTTTTAAATTTAAAAAAAAAAAACATTTTAAATTCATAGAATTTTAGCAGATTATAAAATTCAATAACAAGTTTAAAGTTCAAACCAGTCTGATTCAATTTCATAAAATTCCGGAACTCCATCCAATTCTTGTTATCCGTATTATTTTATTCGGTGCTTATAAGTAACTAGCGGGAGGGTAGGGACTTTGACTGGGTACAAAATACGCTTAAATACGATATTTTAATTTGTCCAGATTTCGTATATATTATTATAGGGTCGTGATTTCAAAAATAAAAAGTGAAACATGCATGATCCCCCGTGAATGCAGTGAACGAGGCATAAAAAAAATGACTAAGTTCAGCATTTGAACACCTCCTCCCCTCATTTAGTCCCAAAAGTTTCCAGGGGACGTCAAATCCTGGTGAAAATGAACAAACGGTGCAGTTTTACGCCCCTTAGCATATGTAAATTTGAATTCTGCATCATGCAAAAAAAAAAAAAAAAAAAAATGACTATCTATCATTCGATCCTTCCCTATTTAGCCCCAAAAGTGCCCAAGGCCTTAACATATTTAAATTTGAGTTCTGCACCATGCAAAACTGCTAAATAGACATGCACAGAAAATTTTGGACAAATATAATAAAATAGTTCCAAAAATGGAGTGTTTTTATTAGCCCTAAAAGAGCCCCTGGAGCACACCCAAGAGTTATCGCGAAGTATAGACAAACAAAATTATATAGAAATCAGTTAGTTATAACTTTTTAGAAAGTTTTATAAAAATCCAATTTTTTTTTTAATAAGCACAAATGTGTCAATTTTAGCCATTTTAACCCAAAAGGCACCCCTAGGGGGGTTGGCAACCGGAGTTTTCCCGGAAATTCCGTTCTGTTACTTTTTTACTCATATCATGTTTAATGTTTGTGAAAAATTGCAAAAAATTCCAAGACGTAGTTATTGAGAAAATTGCAGATGGACGAACGGACAAGGGTGAATTTACAGGTCCACCCTCCTTTTGTCGGGGGACAAAAATTAAATTAGTAATACGTTAGACATGATAAATTATAACAGTAATTAAATTAAACCTTAAAACAAAAAAAAATTATGGATTTCTGCTTCTTTCAAGAAATTAACAAGGGAGATAATTATAAAGCCATGATATACTCAAGGGATAAATTGTAGACACTTATCTATAAGATTAAAACTATTTCATTGTTTCTTGACCATTATGGAAAAAAGTATCACCGATTTATATTTATCTCGTGTGCCATTGACATTTGTGAAACTTATTTAAAGTTTATTGCTTTGTGGAGATTTATTCTCAATATCTATTTTTTTTCTTCAAATTCTTTGTTTAATGCAGACGTCGGAGTGGACAGACTAGGTCTTTTTTTTCAATCAATTTGAATTCGGGTAGTTTTTCTATTCAGAGATGTTTTCCTATTTTTGCCATTTTCAGATTGAACTCGTGACTTTCATCACCCTTTTTCTTTTTTCTTTCTGAAATTATTTGCTTTTAGAGTTTTTTTTGTTTTTGTTTTTTTTTGCACTTATTTAGAATGAAAATTTTAAGCAAAGAAAATGCAGAAAAGTCCTCATGATGTATGCACCCGTGATGGAACGAAGACGGTATATTCCAAATATCACGTAATTTGATCAAGTAGTTCTTTTATATTTAAGAAAATTAAATTCTATGACTTGCCCGATGCAAGAGAAACCAGTCGCCATATTTGATTGAATTTGAAATTTATCCCTGGTTACTGTTGTCGTGTCAGTATTTGAATAATTGACGAGGAAGAACACGGTAACAGTTAGATAAATACACATCAGCGAAAATATATATATAAAAAAAAGGTAAATTGAGCAATAGCTTTGCTGGACAAATGTGTGACGACCATTCCGTCTCTGACTCCTTAGTAAACTGGTTCTTGTTACCCGGAAGTGACGTCATTGAATAGTTCATTATTCCAGGCAATAGTGGTGCATCCCCGAAAATTACTTTCTCCTTAACAACTTCTCTAGAACCAAGGGCTCATAAATGCTGCTCAAAATATCTAATCGCGAAAAATCGTAAAATCTGATTTTCTTAAATAAAATAAACAAACTAATTGATCACTTTTTTTGTGATTTTTGGAATAAAACATCTTTATGCCGTGACAAGTATGTCGACCATGTTTTCCTAAATAAATGCATGTCTAAATACGTACAGACTTTTTTCTGTGCTTATTTGCATATTGTCATTTCTGCTAGTATCCAATTGTTTTCGTTTTAGAGATGTAATGAAACTTAAATCGTAAAGTACAACTGGATATATATAAAATACAATCAAATCTTTCTTAGACATTAGGACCATCCAGGTTGTCACTGATAGATGTATATCCAAGCAGCAAAACATTAATGCGGGAGTGCCTCAGGGGTCGATCCTTGGACCACTATTATTCCTGATATTCATGAACGACCTCCCTGATAATACTGTGTCCGAGATGGGTATATTTGCTGATGATACAATGCTCTATAACATGTACGAAGAAAGAACGGGTATACAAAAATCTAAGACAATGGCAGAATCGTTAGAAAATGACCTCCAGACCATAGTGGAATGGGGCCGCAAATGGATGGTAATATTTAATGCTAGTAAGACTGAGCTGCTTTCCTTTAACAATTACAAGACGTCTCTCCAACCACCGATATCCATGACAAATAACTCCCTACCTGAGAATTATTCCTTCAAACTCCTCAACTAAACATTCATGAGCAATAGGAAGTGGAACAAATACATCAAGACATTATGAAGGCCATTGCAACGAAGGTGGGTTCCCTCTATCGAGCTAGAAGACTACTCAGACCTGAGAGTATCCTGTACCTCTACATGGCCACCATTCGCCCATGCATGGAGTATTGTTGCCACATGTGGGATGTTGCATCTACCACTCGTCTCTCCCTCTTGGATAGGGTACAAAAAAAGAGTCTTCAATCTAATATATCCCACTTTCTTAATTAGTCACCATCGCCACAATGTTGCATTTTTGAGCTTCTTTTACAAAAATTTTAATGGAATGTGCTCTGATGAACTCGTTGCACTTGTGCCCCCTCGCCATAGATACGCCCAACAAACCTGCTAAACAACAAAATCACACCCCTTCACTGTTGAAGTCCTTAAATGCCAGAAAGCTTTCTACTCTAATAGTTTCTTCTCTCGAACAGCTAGATTTCATAAATCCCTTCTTGCTACCTGCTTCCCTGATTGTACTGATATGCAGAAGTTTAAATGTAATGTAAACCAACATCTTGTTAATCTTTCCTAGGCATATTCTTACATAGTAACGCCTTATGTTCAAATGGTAATATGCTTTGTTAGGCATGAATGTGAGTAAAAAAAAAAAAAGCGTATTTTTATTTGGTTGTTTGTTTTATTTTTATTATATACTAGCCTGGGTGCCCGGTGTTGCCCGGGTGGTTGGAGGTGTGTGTTGAGCAAAAAAAAAAAAAAGTGGTAGTAGGCAGGTAGGTTCGAACCCATACTGTGAAAGAGGAAAAGACTGTGAAAATAAAAAGTGACGTCTTTGCCGTTGCGGCCATTGCCAAACCGGAAGTGGCGAAGGTTTAAGTTAAGGCTAGTCAATCGAAAAGAGAGGATGAATTTTCGAAAATATCGGTGAAAAAAAAGCGACCCCTCCTTGTAGAAAAGGGCCCAGTTGACGGTGAAGAAATTAATGTTTTTAGCTAATTTTTTTTATATTTGTTATCTGAAGGGGCGAGCTTCAAAACAAGACCGATTTCACGAAAATCCGTCACCTCTATCGAAAGTCTTAGGCAGACATACACTCATACATACATACATACATACATTTAAACAGACGGGTGAGATTTATATAATAGACTAGCGGGGGTACTTGGCGTTGCCCGGGTGTTTGGAGGTGTGTATGTAGGAGAGGGTGACCCTGTTTTAATATTATAAAAAAAAACACGATGTTAAAAAAAATTGGAAAAACCAAAACAAAGCAAAACAGCAAACAAACGTAAAAAAAGAGGAAAAAAAGTTTAGGTAAAAAGATAGGCTCGAACCCGAAGCATCGAGGCTAAGGCGGGAAAAAAATGCCTGACATGTTACCCCTACGCCAAAGAGACACACGCTTAATAACGGATAAAATTAAACCTTTAAAAACACTTGCAGGTGGTTGAAACTAACGTGAACGTTTTCTAGGTCAAACATGACGTCATTGTCGTAGTAGCAGGAAGAGGGAAAAGGAAGGAACGATTTTTTCGGCAGCCCTCCCTGTACAAAACTGATGATTTTAGGGTGAAGGAATTAATGTTTTTGGCAAATTTTTCGATATTTGTCGGGCAAAGGTTGGAACTTTAAAATGATACCTATCTGGTGAAAATCCGTGACCCGTGTCGAAAGTTTTTGCGAGACATACATGCATACATTTTCGCTTTTATATATATAGACTAGCGGGGGTACCCGGCGTTGCCCGGGTGTTTGGAGGTGTGTGTGCTGTTAAATAAAAAGAAACCGGGGGGGATAGGATCGAACCCGAAGCTCTGAGGCGAAGTTTGAAAATAAAATCGGCCAGCCAGAATGAGTTACTGAAAGATGTTTGAATTTATTTAAGTAATAACAAAATTGACAGGTGCGCGCACAGAAGTCGTAGAGCGTTACGACGATGACGACGTAAGCAATAGCTATTCAACAAATGAGGTCAATGACCAGGTTTGTTTGTTATAAGCGAAGTAAAAAAAGAAAACATAAAACCGAACATTAAAACTTAAGCGGGGGGGGGGGGGGTAATCAAAACATCGATAAAAACAAAAAAAAACTAACATAAGGCAAAGAAACGATGTTAAATGTAAAAATCGAAAAAAAAAAAGAAAACAGAAAAACGAACACGTGAAAAATGGCTTAAATAAGCCTGTTTCGTTATTAAAATTTAAAAAATCGGTGGGTACCCGGGAGTTTTTGGGTGTGTGGTCGGGGGTGGATAAGCGAAGTAAAAAAAAAAAAAAACAGAAAAACGAACGTTACGTGAAAAATGGCTTAAATAACACTGGTTCAATATTTAAAGTTAAAAAATCGAAAAAAAAGACATCTCACACCACGATTCGAACTCAAAACGTTTAGATAATGAACCAATGCGCTAACCAACAGAGCTAACGCGAAGTACATGAAATTTAGTCAGTTTTTAAAGTAAATCAGATCATGACGTCATCTGACGCACGCGTAGAACCGGTCGTTGTCACGAGAGGACCGTTTTTGTTGACCCCGCCTCTGTCGAAAATTGTCGATGTCGGGGTGAAAAAATGAACGTTTTCGGCCAATTTTTCAATATTTTTCGAGCGAAGGATGGAGCTTCAATATGAGACCAAGTTTGTGAATTTTTGTTCTGACTGTCGAAAGTTTTTAGCGTACACACAAACACACATACATACATACAAACATACATACACACATTTTCGCTTTTATATATATAGATAGATGTTAAATAGATTCGAGTAGTTGGGATTATGTTGATTTACTTTTGTTATTGATTGAATAAACTCTAAGGGTAATATTTTTTTAATTGTTTATCAGAGATATTAGTTCCTCGGTTTTTTCCCATATCGGATTGACACTCAAATCAGTACTGGGGCATACGAAGTTATAGATATCAGGAGTTTCAATGATTTTTACTTGCTTCTCAAAAGGAAATGTTTTGGCCTATTTAATTCGATCAATTTCTTTTTCTTTTTGCTAAAACTTACATTCTCTTGAGTTCTTCATTACGGTTTGAATATTTATTTTCTGGCAATTAGTTGGTTCCGGATTCCATACACTACTGTTCTAATGTATCTTCTTTGAGGTTCATAAAGCTTTGGTGTCTAAAACATCGAAGAAATCCTCAGGTGTAGGCTTCCAATTGAACTATTGTATTTATTATTATTATTATTGTTATTATTATTATTATTGTTGTTATTGTTATTATTGTTATTATTATTATTGTTGTTATTATTATTATTATTATTATTATTATTATTATAATTATTGTTATTATTGTTATTATTATTATTATTATTATTATTATTATTGTTATTTATTATTATTATTATTGTTATTATTATTATTATTATTATTATTGTTGTTATTGTTATTATTATTATTATTATTATTGTTATTTATTATTATTATTATTATTATTATTGTTGTTATTGTTATTATTATTATTGTTATTATTATTATTATTATTATTATTATTATTATTATTATTATTGTTATTATTATTGTTGTTATTGTTATTATTATTATTATTGTTATTATTATTATTATTATTATTGTTATTTATTATTACTATTATTATTGTTATTATTATTATTATTGTTGTTATTGTTATTATTATTATTATTGTTATTGTTATTATTATTATTATTATTGTTATTATTATTATTGTTATTGTTATTATTGTTATTTATTATTATTATTATTATTATTATTGTTATTTATTATTATTATTATTATTATTATTGTTGTTATTGTTATTATTATTATTATTGTTATTATTATTATTATTATTATTGTTATTGTTATTGTTATTATTATTATTATTGTTATTATTTATTATTATTATTGTTGTTATTATTTATTATTATTATTATTGTTGTTATTATTATTATTATTATTATTATTGTTGTTATTATTATTATTGTTATTGTTATTGTTATTATTATTGTTATTGTTATTATTATTATTATTGTTATTATTATTATTATTGTTATTATTGTTATTATTATTATTATTATTATTATTGTTATTATTATTATTATTATTATTATTATTATTATTATTCCATTTTCACCCCAATCAGGACACAGTGCCACTTTGATGTAGGAACCAATATCGGGGATATAAGTTGCAAGAATACTATGTAGGGAGTTGAGCAGCAAGATGTCTGTTCACATTACACTTGAACTTCTGCATATCAGTACAGTTGGGGAAGCAGGAACCCAGAAGGGAATTTCAAAGTCTAGCAGTTCTGGAGAAGAAACTATTAGAGTAGAAGGCTTTCTTACATCTAGGGATCTCTACTGTGTAGGGGTGGGATTTTGCTGCTTGTCGGGTTTGTCAGGGGTATTTACGTTGAGGAAGTACAAGGGCTTGTAGTTTATCAGAGCATCCACTATTAAAGTACTTGCAGAACAAGCAGAGAAATGCAACATTTCGTTGATCTGGATAAAGGTCAAAACTTAGATGACAGTTCAGGACTTTCCTTTGAACCCTGCCCAGGAGCGAGAAACTAGTAGCAGATGCACCAGCCCAAATGTGACAACAATACTCCATATATGGGCGAACGGTGGCCTTATAGAGGTACAGGATACTCTCAGGCGTAAGTAACTTTCTAGCATGGTAGAGAGAGCCCACATTCTTCGCAGCAGCCTTGACAATGCTGTTAATGTATCTGTTTTAACCCATGTTCCCTGTGAACGTAAAGCCAAGGAGTTTGAAAAAAGTACTTTCAGGTAATATATCTTTAGCCATAACTATTGGTGGTTGAGAAGGTTTCTTGTAATTATTGAAGGAAACAAGCTTAGTTTTGGCAGCATTGAATGTGACCATCCATTTATGTCCCCATTCTATTAGAATAGGAGGGTTTCCTCTTGTGTTTC
The DNA here is from genome assembly GCF_053919585.1 of Euprymna scolopes. Taxonomy (NCBI): domain Eukaryota; kingdom Metazoa; phylum Mollusca; class Cephalopoda; order Sepiida; family Sepiolidae; genus Euprymna; species Euprymna scolopes. The sequence goes on along the minus strand of NC_136489.1, from coordinate 163,480,593 downwards.
TGCCATTTCCTTAGATATGTGTTCATTTGTTTCCCCTCATGCCTGTTATAGAGTGTGGTGTCATCAGCAAATATATCAATCTTAGAGACAATCAAGAGGCGTTTGTTTCTGTTTTCTCTATCTAGTATACAGTTATTCTTTTCACGTTTGGTTCTTTAAATTCATTATAATTTCCTTCAAAGTGTACAGTGAGAACCCAGAACTTCTTACAGGAAGGAACGATAAAATTGTCACCCTGGAAAAGACGACATGATTCCATTTCCGTTTGATGAAAACCGATTTTCGTGTTTTTATTGCAGACCATCTACTAGTTTACCAGTTTTGCACAAAACCCAAGAGCAATAGAACCTTCTATCATGTCTGAAAGTGACACAATGTTTAGTGAGTGAGATCGGAGATGCGCCACTGTACAACTCATGATCTCTACTGATCCATTGCCAGCATCCTCAAAATGCAAATCCAGATAGTTCAACACTTAAGGGGACTGTTCAATGAAGTTTTCAGCCACGATTATGGTCTTCGGTGTGGTTTCAAGTGAGGGCCACATCATGCCACCTCACATCTTCGAAGTCGGCTTAAAAGTCAACACCAAAGTATACCTGGGTGTGCTGAAGAGTGTAGTGATCCCCTGGTGCAATGAGGTGGCCACTGTCAGACCCTGGGTGTGGCAGTAGAAATCAGCGCTGGCCCACAAATCTAAAGAGACCAAGACTTGGCTTCAGAATGAGTTCTACAACTTTGCACCCTTCTCTCATTGGCCCATCTCCTCCCATGACCTCCACCCACTGAACTACTTTGTTTGGTCATATGTTGAGAACACCCGCAGCATGACCTACCACAACACCAAACCCAGTCTGATCGTCACCATTTGCAGAGTATTCGCTGAGCTCCTGCTGCTGTCAGTTCTTGTGGAAAATGTATGTTCCCAGTTCTGGAACTGTACCGAGGCGTTGACTGAGGCTGAAGGCGGCTACATTGAATAGACGTTATCTTTACTACTCAATCATGTTACCTGAATTGAATTTTTTAAATTTTTTAACATAAAACTGTAATGTTTTAGTTTTTGTTAGGGCGACAAATTTATCGTTCCACCCTGTATATTGCTATTTTGCATTTTCTTGACCGTCTTTGGCGTGATATCAATCGAGATGAGGCTTTTTCTGTTTCTCTCAATTGATTCTAGGATGAGTTTCTTCTTGTTTTACTTCATCGTAGTGATGGGACGATTCAAATATTTTACCGATTCTGTACTAAATTACAGATTCCGAATTCGACTTTTTATAAATTTCTAAATATTCGATTATAGAGTTGTGATTATCTTGATTACCTTAAAAAAAACAAACAAAAAAAAAAACATGTTAAACGTGCAGATATTTTTTTAAATGTAAAAATAAATTTGTGAGAGTTGATCTATAGATTTTAGATTTACTGGAAATTTAAAATCAATAAATATTTATTATTATTATTATTATTATTATTATTATTATTATTATTATTATTATTATCAGCAATTGATATGTCCATTTAATAGTATTATCTTGAAAAAATAAAAAAATAAGGAAAATTACTAAAAAAAAAACAAACAAGAACAACAAAAGTGTGCCGTATTTTTAAAAGTTTTATTGCGTTGTTTTTATTTGCTTTTTTTATTTCATCGGTGAAGAAAAAGGCCAAACAGAAATTTGAAGGCCAAACTGCTTTAAAAAAAGGCCAAATTCGCGAAATTTGGCCTCGCTATAAAAAAAAAAAAGGGGAAATTGTAGGAGGAGTTTGGTAGAGTTCTCAAAGGTCAAATCATTTGATAGCGAGGCCAAATTTCGCGAATTTGGCCTTTTTTTAAAGCAGTTTGGCCTTCAAAATTTATGTTTGGCCTTTTTCTTCACCGATGAAATCTGGGGACGCAACGGAAATTTTCGGCTAAAAAATGTTGTTACTATGCACATCTATGTATTGAAATACAATTTGTGGCAAAATTTCAGGAAAAACTAATGGATGGTTCTCTCGCAATAGTCCGGACAATTCGCTAAATTATCTCGTCAAAACCTTAAATCTCGAATTTTTGTGCATTTTTTTTCGGGGGGGGGGCTAATTTGGCATAATAGTGTCCATTGGGAAATTTTGCTTTAAACAAAATAAAAAAAAAATACAAAAGAATCGTTTTGACATCGGAAAATAGCCACATTTTTTTTCCGCTTTCCATACCAATTCTCCCAAAACTTCTACTTCCCAATTCCAATTAATTGTCCAAACATTACTTCATCGTCTGATTTTTACTGCTCAATGTAGTATCATTTTTCTCAGTTCATTTCTCAAAATCTGAGTCTACGTGATATTTTTTAAGGCTGTAGATATATTGTTACATTTCTAATTTTTAAGATGAGGTATGAAGCATATTGTTTGGAATACCTACTTTCACAAAGTGCGTTTCTATGGACAGTGTTCTATCTTTACTTTAAATAAGAATACAGCAAGAAACGCGGGGTTATGGGTGAAAGACAAAGGGGTTTATTTACAAGGGAATACATGTGACATAAGAGTTACTCGACATCTTTTCTTATTCCCTTCCTGTTTTTTTTTTTTTCCTTCTCTCTCAGTCACGTGAGAGGGTCAATATATCCATAGTTCATTTCATCTATGAAGGGATGTTAGGTTATTCCATTACATCAGATATATTGTTTTTTTTTTGTTTTTTTAGTCATCTTCCGCGCTTCAACTTTTATTGGGGGACCAAAAACTGAGCATATTAATCAAGATGAACGAACATGTAAGTATTATTAATTCAAGTGTGGGTGGAGTGAGCATATTTTTTTGTTTTTTATTTAAATTTTTTTTTTCATGCATTAAAACAAGAAAACCTCCAAGCATGAGGCCAAAATAATTTTCTATGATTTCAAAGAATTATTAACTTCTAAAAGAAAAAGAAAGAAAAGAAAAAGAAAGAAAAGAAAGAAAAGAAAAAAAAAAGGAAATTTAAAATATCGAGAATAGTTTGCCATCGAAAACATTTCACAATGAAAACTAATTTCAATTTTCGACCAGAAATATATTTTTCAGTAAAAATGGTCGAGTTTATTTATCGATTCAATTTCCTTTCGGTATTAATACAAGACATTTCTTAGCATAAGACATTATTTCAATGATTAATATTTTAGACTTAATTCTTATTTGTTTAGATAAAAGCCAATTTTCAACCAATAATTGAAGGAGAAAAAAAAATGCTCTAAGATATAAGCATATTTTCTCAAGTGCATATATTCGTATTAGACACATTTAGGCGTTTCTTATTTTAATAAACATTCCGATCTCGATTTTTGATGAAAATACATGCATCTAATATATAAACGGCTAAATGTCTGTCTGTCTGTCTCCAAATTTTCAAACTCTATCTCCTCCGAGACCAAAAGTCGCAGAGCAGATCTAGGGGGCTCAAATGATTGGATTTTTTATGGATCGTTACTTCATGGGTCTTTAACCGGTGAAAAAATGGGTCCAAATTAAAAAATGGGTAAAAATTAAAAAATGGGTAAAAATTAAAAAATGGGTCCAAATTAAAAAATGGGTCCAAATTAAAAAATGGGTCCAAATTTAAAAATGGGTCCAAATTTAAAAATGGGTCAAAATTAAAAAATGGGTCAAAATTAAAAAATTGTTCAATATTTTGTACATTCATCTTAGTTTATTTTTCCTTCAACAAAAGGAGGGTGGGCCTGTAAGTTCACCCTTGTCCGTTCGTCTGTCCGCACTTTTCTTAATAACTATGCCTTGAAATATTTTGGAATTTTGCACAAACATTAAACATGATATGAGTAAAAATGTTAGGGAACAGATTTTCCAGGAAAACTCTGTTTGCCTCCTAGGAGTGCCTTTCAGGTTTAAATGGCTAAAGTTAACACTTTTGTGTTTATTAAAAATAATTGATGCCTTGGATTTTTATAAAACTTTTTGAAAAGTTGTAACTGACTTCTATATAATTTTGTTTGTCTATACTTTGTGATAACTCTTGGCTGTACCCCAGGGGCTCTTTTAGGGCTAATAAAAACACTCCATTTTTGGGACTATTTTATTATATTTGTCCAAAGTTTTCTGTGCATATCTATTTAGCAGTTTTGCATAGTGCGGAACTCAAATTTAAATATGTTAAGGCCTTGGGGACATTAGTTATTTCTTTCTTTTTGCATGGTGCAGAACTCAAATTTACATATGTTAAGGCCTAAAATTGCACCGTTTGTTCATTTTCACTAGGAGTTGACGTCTCCTAGGGACTTTTGAGGCTAAATAGGGGGGGGGGCGGGTTTCAAATGCTGAACTTAGTCATTTTTTTTATGCTTCGTTCACTGTGCACTCACGGGGGACCATGCATGCTGCACTTGTTTTTAATTTTTAATCAGTTCATATGCATGTCACGTTGGTACAGTGGTAACGTCACCAGCTTTAAAAGCTACAGTTTCGGTTTCGATTCTAGCTGATGGTAGCGAAATACTTTCTTTTTTTTTTTTACTTTTGAAATCATGACTATAATAATATGTACGAAATCTGAACAAAGTAAAATATCATATTTAAGCGTATTTTACGCCCGGACAAAGCCAGGTGACCCCTCCCTACCCTGCTAGTCTAATATATAAAAGGCTATATGTCTGTCTGTTGTCATATTTTAAAACTATCTTCTCCAAAACGAAAAGTCATAGAGCAGCTCAAATGATTGGATTTTTTAGAGACCGTTCTTTCATAGGTTTTTAGCCTGCGAAAATAGATTTTAAGAAATCAAAAATGGATCCAAATTAAAAAAAAATCTTAACACATTTTGTACATTCATCTAAGTTCATTTTTAATCAGTTCATATGCGTGTCATGTCGGTACAGTGGTAACGTCACCAGCTTTGAATGCTGCAGTTTCGATTCCAGCCGATGGAACCCATATACGTTTTTCTTTTATTTTTATTTTGAAATCACGACTCTATATAATACAGGGTGAGTCACGGGAAACGGATGCTTTTAGGAAGCTCCTTTCTCTCCTTCAGGGTTGGTTGGTTGGTTGGTTGGTTGTTTTTGTTTTACGGCATATCAACCCTTTTCAGGTTATTTAGTGCCGAATCCAAAGATTTTGAAGAATAATTTTTTAATAGAATATATTTGTTGTTTTCAAGTCGGTTTCTATTCAACCCATAGTTGGGACCCTAACAGGTACTACCACTCCGAGTCAGAGTAGACCTGAGAGCAATGGCAATTAAAGGGTGGCTCCACACTCCCCAAAGCCCGCAAGCTGGGGCCTCACCACTGGATATAGTTTAGGGTCATATCCAGGACCCTCCTTCAGGGAGTGAGAAAGGTAGACTTTACCCTGCTTAAGACGCCGTTTAGCTTGTTATTTATTCAAAACATCCATTTCCCGTGACTCGCTCTGTATACGCAGAATCTGGACAATTAAAATATCACATTTAAATGTATTTTTAGCCTGGCCACAGCCGGGCGCCCCCACCCTCACTTTTATATCAGTTTCAGAGTGTGATATATATATATATATATGTATATATGTATGTATGTATGTATGTATGTATGTATCTATAATTTTAAGAGTGTGATATATATATATATATATATATATATATATATATAGCCTAAAGAATCCTAGAGTGGATGAAACGCGGAATATTTAGTGTAGCTTAATCGCCATATATATTTTATAACTTACTAACTAGCTCTACTTACGTATTGAGCACTGTTGAAGTAAATACTTAAAGCTTATGCATAAATTTATACTTTCGTTTATTAATTTATCTGAGTAAATGATGTAGTTTATATATATATATATATATATATATATATATATATATATATATATATATATATATAAAATTTATTTATACAAACATTGATGGCTACATATGTGCATACATGTTTCTGTAATCACCCGCGTTGGGGGATTACATCTTCAGGCCTAGAATTATCGTCGAGAACTGATATTTCAAACAAAAACATTTTCTTATTTCGTTTACAAAGTTAGAATGTAACATGGGTGGGGGTTATGAGCGGGGAGAGGACAAGTGAGGTCTTTGAAGATAATAAACATCATCTTTTTTTTTTATTCCCTTTTTAAGTTTATCCATCCCATCTTTTGGTTTTTACGGCATAAGGTACTTGAGAATTTAGTATTTTTGTCTCGCGGTCAGTAAATTAAAAAAATTCCTTATGGCTATTGAGTACTGACCGGTGTCTTTCAATCCATACACACATACACACACACTAGAAGCAATCATACGCTTATAGCTTTACTCAGGAGTGGATATACACTGTTCGCTGTATTTTACTCACACCCACGCACTGAAAACAGACAATAACTATAACGACACACAAGAATAAAATTAAAATAAATTAAATAAATAAAAAAATAAAATAAAAAATAAAAATAAACATAAAACCCCCGGAAGTTATCAACCTCATCATGCATACATATATATAAATACACGTATAAACACACACACTTTGATACACCCGTGTATATATACACACATATACACCTATATAAATACATAGATACATAATACTCACATAGAGTTATAACATGTTTATATTTATACTCACATACGCAGTTATATCAATGCACGGACCCTCAAACACATACATCCATGCACACACCTGGATATCATATATCATGACTGTTATTATACCAAAGCTAATAATAGCAATTCATCTGTGATTTTCTTGCCGTCCTTATTTATCAAATCAATTATGTTGCTATTTTTTACTTTGTAATAGTCTTTTTTCAGATTCTTCTGAACTAGGTTATTATATTTCTGTTTGTCTAATTTATAAAAGTTTCTGGTCTTATCCGCCTTAACAAGGATATCTCTCCAACGATACTGTCGAGTTTTTTTTTTTTTTGGAAATGATTTTTGGCTTTGTGGAATTCTAAATTTCTAATTAGTGAATAGAGATCCTTCTCGAATAGCACTAATTGTGGGATTACTGGTGGTGATTTTACGCTTTTAAATCCATATCTTTCTTTTTTGGTGTTATCATCTTTATCCAGTAGAAAAAAGGTAGCTTTCCATTTCATCCTTTTGAGTAAGTCATATATATATATATATATATATATATATATATATATATATATATATATATATATATATATATTATTTTTTAAAATATAATTGTCCACGACTCATCAGAGTGGCTGAATCTAGCGAGATTTGAAATCGGCACATCGTGATAAAAAGCCTAAACCTCTACCACACGGCTAACCTCACCGGACTACTAAATGTATCACTTTTACGTAGATGTTTTTATTTGTTTTTGTTAGCGATACTTTCTTGAATGAATTCAAGTATTTATACGAAAGTGCATTTTTACCTAAATGCTTGTTGGGAATAATTTTCCCATTGATTAATCTGGTACCCCCTTAATGGAGAGCGGCATATACATTATTTTTAAAAATATAATTATCCTCTGACACGTGTTTCGTCGTCCACAACTCATCAGAGTGGGTGTATTTTAAGAGTGTGATGTGTATAATTTTCACAGTGTGATTATATATATATATATATATATATATATATATATATATATACACTTTTTTTTCGGCGTTGTTTTTATATAAGAAAAATTATTGTTTTTTCTTTATTAAAACCGTGATACTCATTAACTCATTGTGCTTTACACTAACAACTTATTTTAAACAAAAAAAGTTAATTTTTACTTTTGGTCCACCTCCACAATTTTTAACATGGGTAGGTAGCGGTTGTTTCTTCTGAAATCCGTTCTTAACATGGGGAGGACGTGGGTATTTATTCCAAAAGCCGTTTTTACATGGAGAGGTTAGGGGTGTTTATTCTGAAAGCCATTCTTAACATGAGAAGATTGAGGGTGTTTATTCCTTATGTCGTTCTTACCATGGGGAGATTGTCGGTTTTTATCCCAAAAGCCGTTCTTATTATTGGGAGGTTGGGGTGTTTATTCACGGTCAAATATATTCGGTGGGTTCTTACACTGTTTTGTATAGTTTTTTAGTGTTTTTTACTTATTTTCCCAAACTTAACATATTCAACAGAGTCCGCGACCATTCGTCTGTTTCAAATACATAGATAAACACTGTGTGCTTTTCTGAGCTGATTAAACATGTTACATTAAATAAAAACACTAACAAATTATCCAGTTATGTAGAAACGTAACTTACCTTTACTTTCATTTATTTGTTTTTGGACAACTTTTCGAATCTGTGTATAGTACCCCCCCACCACCAAAATATTATTTGAAACGTAACATTTTTGATTACAAAAACCACAAAAAAAAAACACTCGATTAACCGTTTCAACATTTTAGCAACGTTTGGCTTCATCCAATGACTGCTATTGTCCGACACCGTCTCCGCTGGACAGGCCAGGTCCACAAAATGCAAAATTCAAGGCTTTCCCAAGAGAATGATGTACAGAGAACTGGCAAAAGGAATCAACCACGAGGAGCACAAAAAATGCGCTACAAAGACCAGCTGAAGAAGCACACTCTGGCAGTAACTGACATCAACCACTCTTCAAGTGAAGAAGCTGCCAGGGACAGGAAGACATGGAGGAACGCTGTACACCGTGGCAGTACTTACTTTTAGGAGGGAAGGAGAAGAAGGGAAGAGGCTGGGAGAAGAGGGAGAAGGGAGCGAGAGCAAACCCATCTCCCTCCCCTCCCCTGTGAGCACTGTCCGCAGCTCTTCCACCATAGAATTGGACTGTGCAGCCATGTATCACATAGGCACCCATCCACCTGACGACAGGACCCAATGCTCGGATACGAGTAGGAGCCACCGCCGCCGCCGACGATTACTAAAATAAATTTTTTTTTTAATGCCTACAGATTCTAGTATTTCATCCTTTCAGAAATCATAAGTACAGGGAGCCACGATTACATCTCTGACTCCATCAGCAAGGAACAGACCATGCTGCACACGTTAACTGCGATATATATATATGACTACTTCATTTAATCACATAAATTAATATACGAAAGTATACATTTATGCGTAAACTTTAAGTATTTACTTCAACAGTGCTCAATACGTAGGTAGAGCTATGTAGTAAGTTATAAAATATATATGGCAATTAAGCTACACAGAATATTCCGCGTTTCATCTGTGCTAGGATTCAGCCTGATGAATCCTAATATGGATGAAACGCAGAATATTTTGTGTAGCTTAATTGCCATATATATTTTTTAACTTACTATATATGTGTGTAGGCTGCCTGGCGTTGCCCGATCCTTAAAATATGCATAAATATTAAATTTTAATTCTTATTTATTATAGACAGAAATATCATAGATATTAAACAAAATGTTAAATTACTTTTAAAAAAATGAAGTAAATAAAATGTTGGTTTAGAAGTCATGTCAAGCTGATGTGATAGTCATAAAAAAATAATAAGGATAATGTTGTTCATCAAATTACGTCTATATTTGTTTACAATATCACGTCAGCTGATATTTTTGCTTGACGATTAATGCCCTGGAAAAGTTACTTCTGATCAATCTTTAGTTTTAAAATATGCAAATGAAGAAATTATTTGCGGCGATTTTAAATGGTACCTCTTCTTTTATCGTAAAATAAACTCATTAATAAAAAAAAAAGATAAAAAAATAAAGTAGTGAGGTACACCTGGGCTTGAACAGGAGATTATTCGATCTGCAGTCGAATGCTCTACCACTAAGCTATATCTTGAAATTATAATAAATGTTTTTTTTAAGAAGAAATGATTTGCTGAAATTTTATTATCTCCCTTGTCGGTGTAAGTTTAAAACATTAAAATATTCCATTGTAAAAGTTATTCTTTTTTCATCTATTTTTAAGATAAGATGTTTTCAATTTTGGATACTTATCAGATGCGTTTCTGTACAAAATATATCTAAGAACACTGCCAGAAATGTAAATTAGGTTTGTGTAAAATTTACAAAAGATAGGCTCAGCCATTTGGGAACATATGAGGAGCATACACACACACACACACACACACACACACACACACACACACACACACACACACACACACAAATTTCAAATGTTTAGACCAGAAATTGGCTGAGTAATTTGGTAGAGATCGCAGAGGTCAATTTTTTAAATTTTGACCCCTTAACATTTATTGTTTAGGGCTCAAATCAAATTAAAAAGTTCGATCCATGCCCAAGTAACCTACATCTAAAATTGCAAGTGTTCAGACCCAAAAATGGCGGAAGAGTATGGTAGAGTTTTCAAATGTCAAATCTTTTTAACTTTGACCCCTTAACAGCCAAATTTCTGGCCGAAAACCGATTAAAAAGATTTTCCCAAATCTCAATACCCCTTATGTCAAATCTGTAGACTGAAAATTGACAGAGTAGTTTGGTAGGGACATGTATGTATATATTGTTTTTTAAATATAATTATCTACTGACACGTGTTTCGTCCTCTACGACTCATCAGAGTCTATGAAAGACGTGTCAAGGGATAATTATATTTTAAAAACAATATATATGCCGCTCCCCATTTGATGGTACCAAACTGGTAAAAGGGAAAATTATTCCCAACTCGCATTTAGGTTGGTTGGTTGGTTGGTTTACGGCATATCAACCCTTTTCGGGTTATTTAATGCCGAATCCAAAGATTTTGAAGAAAAATTTTTTCATAGAATATATTTGTTGTTTTCAAGTCGGTTTCTAATAGAATATGCTTAAAGTATAATATGTTTAAAGTATAATACGTTTAAAGTATAATAGGTTTAAAGTATAATAGGTTTAAAGTATAATAGGTTTTAAGTACAATAGGTTTAAAGTACAATAGGTTTAAAGTACAATAGGTTTAAAGTACAATAGGTTTAAAGTACAAGAGGTTTAAAGTATAATAGTTTAAAGTAGAATAGGTTTAAAGTAGAATAGGTTTAAAGTATAATAGGTTTAAAGTACAATAGGTTTAAAGTACAATAGGTTTAAAGTACAATAGGTTTAAAGTATAATAGGTTTAAAGTAGAATAGGTTTAAAGTAGAATAGGTTTAAAGTACAATAGGTTTAAAGTACAATAGGTTTAAAGTACAATAGGTTTAAAGTATAATAGGTTTAAAGTAGAATAGGTTTAAAGTATAATAGGTTTAAAGTAGAATAGGTTTAAAGTACAATAGGTTTAAAGTAGAATAGGTTTAAAGTACAATAGGTTTAAAGTACAATAGGTTTAAAGTACAATAGGTTTAAAGTACAATAGGTTTAAAGTATAATAGTTTAAAGTATAATAGGTTTAAAGTAGAATATGTTTAAAGTATAATATGTTTAAAGTATAATATGTTTAAAGTAGAATAGTTTAAAGTATAATAGGTTTAAAGTATAATATGTTTAAAGTAGATTAGTTTAAAGTATAATAGTTTAAAGTATAATATGTTTAAAGTAGAATAGTTTAAAGTATAATAGGTTAAAAGTAGAATAGTTTAAAGTATAATAGTTTAAAGTATAATATGTTTAAAGTATAATAGGTTTAAAGTATAATATGTTTAAAGTATAATATGTTTAAAGTATAATAGGTTTAAAGTATAATAGGTTTAAAGTATAATAGGTTTAAAGTATAATAGGTTTAAAGTATAATAGGTTTAAAGTATAATAGGTTTAAAGTATAATATGTTTAAAGTATAATAGGTTTAAAGTAGAATAGGTTTAAAGTACAATAGGTTTAAAGTAGAATAGGTTTAAAGTACAATAGGTTTAAAGTACAATAGGTTTAAAGTACAATAGGTTTAAAGTACAATAGGTTTAAAGTAGAATAGTTTAAAGTATAATAGGTTTAAAGTAGAATATGTTTAAAGTATAATAGGTTTAAAGTATAATATGTTTAAAGTAGAATAGTTTAAAGTATAATATGTTTAAAGTAGATTAGTTTAAAGTATAATAGTTTAAAGTATAATATGTTTAAAGTAGAATAGTTTAAAGTATAATAGGTTAAAAGTAGAATAGTTTAAAGTATAATAGTTTAAAGTATAATATGTTTAAAGTATAATAGGTTTAAAGTATAATATGTTTAAAGTATAATAGGTTTAAAGTATAATAGGTTTAAAGTATAATAGGTTTAAAGTATAATAGGTTTAAAGTATAATAGGTTTAAAGTATAATATGTTTAAAGTATAATAGGTTTAAAGTATAATATGTTTAAAGTAGAATAGTTTAAAGTATAATAGTTTAAAGTATAATATGTTTAAAGTAGAATAGTTTAAAGTAGAATAGTTTAAAGTATAATAGTTTAAAGTATAATATGTTTAAAGTATAATAGTTTAAAGTATAATAGTTTAAAGTATAATAGTTTAAAGTATAATAGGTTTAAAGTATAATAGGTTTAAAGTATAATACGTTTAAAGTATAATAGTTTAAAGTATAATAGGTTTAAAGTATAATAGTTTAAAGTATAATAGGTTTAAAGTATAATATGTTTTAAGTATAATAGTTTAAAGTATAATAGGTTTAAAGTATAATAGGTTTAAAGTATAATAGTTTAAATATAATAATGTTTAAAGTATAATATGTTTAAAGTATAATATGTTTAAAGTAGAATATGTTTAAAGTAGAATAGGTTTAAAGTAGAATAGGTTTAAAGTAGAATAGGTTTAAAGTACAATAGGTTTAAAGTAGAATAGGTTTAAAGTACAATAGGTTTAAAGTACAATAGGTTTAAAGTACAATAGGTTTAAAGTATAATATGTTTAAAGTATAATATGTTTAAAGTATAATAGGTTTAAAGTATAATAGGTTTAAAGTATAATAGGTTTAAAGTATAATATGTTTAAAGTATAATAGGTTTAAAGTATAATAGGTTTAAAGTAGAATAGTTTGAAGTATAATAGTTTAAAGTATAATAGGTTTAAAGTATAATATGTTTAAAATATAATATGTTTAAAGTATAAAAGTTTAAATTACAATAGGTCTAAAGTATAATATGTTTAAAGTAGAATAGGTTTAAAGTAGAATCGGTTTAAAGTAGAATAGGTTTAAAGTATAATAGGTTTAAAGTATAATATGTTTACAGTAGAATAGTTTAAAGTATAATAGTTTAAAGTATAATACAATAATAAAACAGATTATAGAGTTCATTTATAATAATTTAATAATTGTTGATGCTGACGAAGTGAACTTACAAAACAGATTATAGAGTTCATTTATAATAATTTAATAATTGTTGATGCTGACGAAGTGAACTTACAAAACAGATTATGGAGTTCATTTATAATAATTTAATAATTGTTGATGCTGACAAAGTGAACTTACAAAAGAAATTATAGAGTTCATTTATAATAATTTAATAATTGTTGATGCTGACGAAGTGAACTTACAAAACAGATTATAGAGTTCATTTATAATAATTTAATAATTGTTGAGGCTGACGAAGTGAACTTACAAAACAGATTATAGAGTTCATTTATAATAATTTAATAATTGTTGATGCTGACGAAGTGAACTTACAAAACAGATTATAGAGTTCATTTATAATAATTTAATAATTGTTGAGGCTGACGAAGTGAACTTACAAAACAGATTATAGAGTTCATTTATAATAATTTAATAATTGTTGATGCTGACGAAGTGAACTTACAAAACAGATTATAGAGTTCATTTATAATAATTTAATAATTGTTGAGGCTGACGAAGTGAACTTACAAAACAGATTATGGAGTTCATTTATAATAATTTAATAATTGTTGATGCTGACGAAGTGAACTTACAAAACAGATTATGGAGTTCATTTATAATAATTTAATAATTGTTGATGCTGACAAAGTGAACTTACAAAAGAAATTATAGAGTTCATTTATAATAATTTAATAATTGTTGATGCTGACGAAGTGAACTTACAAAACAGATTATAGAGTTCATTTATAATAATTTAATAATTGTTGAGGCTGACGAAGTGAACTTACAAAACAGATTATAGAGTTCATTTATAATAATTTAATAATTGTTGATGCTGACGAAGTGAACTTACAAAACAGATTATAGAGTTCATTTATAATAATTTAATAATTGTTGAGGCTGACGAAGTGAACTTACAAAACAGATTATGGAGTTCATTTATAATAATTTAATAATTGTTGATGCTGACGAAGTGAACTTACAAAACAGATTATGGAGTTCATTTATAATAATTTAATAATTGTTGATGCTGACAAAGTGAACTTACAAAAGAAATTATAGAGTTCATTTATAATAATTTAATAATTGTTGATGCTGACGAAGTGAACTTACAAAACAGATTATAGAGTTCATTTATAATAATTTAATAATTGTTGAGGCTGACGAAGTGAACTTACAAAACAGATTATAGACACTAGCGAGAAAACTGGACACGATTTAGTAAAATGCATAAAAAAAATAAACAAATACATGTATCTCTATATTTGGTTGTTTCCATGTAGACGAAACGGGCTGAAATATTGATTTAATATTCATAAATATGATTCATAAATGATTCATAAACATAATTCATAAACGACCTCCCTGACAAAATTGTCTATGAGATGGGTAAATATGCTGATGACACCACACTCTATAACAGACACGACAGGAAAACAAATGAACACATATCTAAAGAAATGGCAAAAACACTAGAGGATGACCTCCGATCTGTAGTGGAATGGGGACAAAAATGGATGGTCACATTCAATGCTGCCAAGACTAAACTTGTTTCCTTCAATAATTACAAGAAACCTTCTCTACTATCAATAGCAATGGCCAAATACTCTTTATCTGAAAGTACATCTTTTAAACTCCTTGGCCTAACGTTCACAGGAAACATGAGTTGGAACAATTACATTGAAAGCATTGGCAGGACTGCTGCAAGGAAGGTAGGCTCTCTCTACCGTGCTAGAAAACTACTAACACCCGAAAGTATCCTGTACCTCTATAAGGTCATCATTCGCCCATGTATGGAGTATTTTTGTCATATTTGGGCTGATGCATCTGCTAATAGTCTCTTGCTCCTAGACAAGGTTCAAAAGAGAGTCGCCAACCTGATAGGTCCTGAACTGTCATCTAAGCTTCAGCCTCTGTCACATCGACGAAATGTTGTGTTCCTCTGCCTGTTCTACAAGTACTTTAATGGCGAATTCTCTGACGAACTTCAAACACTTGTGCCCCCACGATGTAAACATCCTCTACAAAACGGACAGGCAGCTAAATCCCCCCCCTTCACAGTAGAGATCCCTAGATGTAAAAGAGCTTTCTACTCCAGTAGTTTCTTCCCCAGAACTGCTAGACTTTGGAATTCCTTTCCGGGTTCCTGCATCCCCAACCGTAGTGACATGCAGAAGTTCAAGTGTAATTTGAACCGACATCTTGCTGCCCAACTCCCTACATAGTACCCCAGTAGCTGTTGCCCCTGATAGTAGCCCCCTACACCAAAGTGGCAATGTGCCTTGTTTGAGGTGAAAATGTAATAAAAAAAAAATTAAAAAAAAAATGTGTAAGAAACTTTCACAAAGTAATAAACAAATGGTCATCGGAGTCGTATATTGTCCACACACATAAATGACCAACAAAATAAATGATAAAAATTAAAATACGGAAAGGAAAATATTTAATAATTAACCAAATGTTCAAAACAAATAATACAAACTTATTAAAGCGTTTATCTTCGAAAATTCACGAGTTAAGAATTAAACATTTTTACGTCTGGTTTTGGATGATGAATATAATGTTGTTCCAATTTACAATGCCTCCCCACAGGAAAGAGTTAGACACCAGGGTCGTTTTTTAACGTGGAGAAAAGGAACAAAAATAAAAATTTTCTCAGTCGTGAAGGATTTCTCCTCCACTGACAGAGAACAAGAAATTGAAGTGCAGCATCTGCCGGAACAGATACTACACTTTGATCTTGTTCCGAAGGCCAGTTGATATTTATTTGCTTCCCCACTGAGCAAATTAGGCAGGAGGCCGTTTTTTAATGTGGAGATAGGGGGGGGGGAAAGGGGGATCCAGCTCCCGAGAGGTGGGAAGTGGAAGCTGGATTAGAAACTGTTGGTATGAAGGGTTGCCCCTTCAGTGACCAAGGTCAGATATGTGGGGTTACCCCCACATATGGTCTTTGCTAGTCATAGCTTGCAGCATCTGTCGGAACAGATACTACACTTTGATCTTGTTTATATATTTTATTGAGAAAGAAAAAATTGAACATTAAAAAACGTACAAAAAATTCAATTCAACAAAATTAGGCACAAGGCCCTACAAGAAATTGGGAGGGGGAGGGTACAGGGTCTTTTTGACTATGTAACAGATGAGACTTTGAAGTCTTACTCTTGACTGGCAACATTTACCAAAATACCTCAATCACTCTGTGGATCCTAATCTAACTAATAACCCCAGCGTTCAATGTAAAATTTAACTATGTACAATTTGTATATTCATTTCTGTATGTTGTGTGTGCATTTTTTTTTTTTTTTTTTTTTTTTTTTGTGTGTGTGTGTATGTGTGAGAAAATAAAGTTCGATTTCATTAGAAAGAGTTCTTGAATTAATTGGCATAAAATGTTCGTGGAGTGGGAAAAAACTAATGAAAATGTTCATTTCAAAAATAAGGAAAATCTACTAATGTGTTGTTAGTAAGACCCCCCCTGTACTATTCTATGTGGCTAGATCCCCCACTGTTTTCCGGGGAACCGAAAACAAGCAGAGCATCCCTAATGGGGTTTGGGGAAGT
Organism: Euprymna scolopes; assembly: GCF_053919585.1. Taxonomy (NCBI): domain Eukaryota; kingdom Metazoa; phylum Mollusca; class Cephalopoda; order Sepiida; family Sepiolidae; genus Euprymna; species Euprymna scolopes. The sequence continues at coordinate 163,463,922 of NC_136489.1, read as the reverse complement.
CGCCTTAATGGAGGTGGGAGAAAATAAAGCAACGGATGGAGGGGGTAGGAAGGTGACCTCTGAGTAGGGGGATGATCGAGGGCATCAGAAAATAAAGATGAGGAGCAGGGGGGGTTGGGCAGACTCAGAGGTTCTCTAATACCAAAAAATAAAATCAGGAACAGGATCTCATTTGTACCACCAGTCAAGAGTTACTTTACTGAACTTATAATGCTAACCTAGGCGGGATGGGTTCCGTAGGACCCAGCACCGCCCATGCCATGCCTAAGGAGGGAACACGTATTGAAACTTGGCTCCTCGACGGATGCACAAACTAGTGCTGTGCACCCACCTCTTGTCAAATTCCACTCTAGGCAACCTCTTCCAATCGCATCTGATCTTTACTTTAAGCAAATGTTTAAAGTAAACGATCAGATCCCGATCAGGAACAGATGTCCCTTCGTGGACCAACTTGAGGCGCGCGATCAAAATGGTCATGCGCGCTACTGCTAGGATCGCCAGGAAAACCAAACTTTCCTCCCTGGGGAACGGCGGCTCCATGTTGTACACAAAAGTTCCTACGTCGAGATCGAGCAGACACTCGGCATCGATGCGAGCTGTTACCCCCTCGACGTACCTTAATAGGGGCTGTATCCGGCTGCAACTAAAAAATGCGTGCTCGATTGTTTCGGGCTCGCGTTCGTCACAGCACGGACAGAAGCGGCTGGTATGTTCTTTATACCGGAAAAGTACGTCGAAGAGGGGCAGCGCATTTCGGACCAGTCGCCAAGTCAGGGAGAATTCCGAGTTATTCAGAATCTCCCGTCCCGGCGCCCAATGCCATTGAGAACGGACAACCTCCATCGACCATCCCATCCGCCTACAAAGTGGATCCTTCGCGGTCCCCTCCACTAAATCCCGATACAGTTTCTTCCTTGGCTGATCGAGGACATTGGTCCCCGGCAAAGCTCTAAGAGCGGTTCGGCATTCGGAGAAGAACTTGGACTCCCCCTTCGGTCTACGACGACCTTCTACCGAAGGGTTGGGTTTGAGGTTGGGAAACGAGTTCTCAACCACAGGGACCCAAGGAGCGTCTCCTTCAAGCGAACGACCCAGGAAAGCCAATCTCTCGGCGTTTCTATGACACAAGAGACTGGGCTGACCCAGGCCTCCCTCGCTCGGATTTTGAACACAGACCTCTCTGCAGACATAATGCTTACCCTCGTTCCACAAAAGTGAATCGAGGCGCCCTTGTAAGCGGGTTAGTCGTTCTGCAGGGAGAGGAAGTACAGACAAACGGTAAAGGATGAGCGGAAAGACGTATGTAGCACACGCCTCCGCCCGACCCTTCAAGGACAATTTCCTTCCAATCCAAGTCTTTACTGACGATTTGACCTTAGACTGTACTTCCGACCAATTCTTTTCCAGCTGAAGTCCCGGTCCAAACCAGACACCGAGAATGCGGACCGGTCCATCGGTCCAGCTGAAAATACCTGGAAGCGAGTTTACCCCGGTCCAGGCCCCCAACCGCAGGCCAACAGACTTGCTACGGTTGAAGATGGCCCCTGTTACTTCTTCGTATCGAGCGAGCGCCTCGACCACCGCTTGAACGTCCGTGAGGCAAGACACGAACACGGTGACGTCATCGGCGAACGCGGAAACCCTGGCTCGTGTGCCTCCAGGGAGAGCTATTCCGCGCAGGACTGGTGTAGCCGCCTCGTCCCTTAACTTGCGAAGGAGGGGTTCCAACGCCAGGACATACAACAGAGGCGACAGCGGACAGCCCTGTCGCACCGACCGAGAGACAGCGAATGACTCCGACAGCTTATCGTTGATCTGCACCGCTACCGTCGGCCTGTCATACAGAACAAAGATCCACTTGCGGAAGTCCGGATTAAATCCGGCGGCCTCTAGCACAGATCCTAGGAACCGATGGTCGACCCTATCGAATGCCTTGGACTGATCCAAACTGATCAGCGCGGCTTCGGCGTCGTCTTCTGTCCCCTCTATGATCGAGCGTATCAAGTGCAAATTGTCTTGAATCGATCTCCCCTTCACAGCATAAGTCTGGTCCGGTTCGATCAAGTCAGTGATGACAACCTGCAAGCGATTCGCAAGAATCTTTGCCAAAATCTTTAACTCTGTGTTTAGCAGAGTCAAGGGCCTATAATCATCAAAGTTTTCCCTCCCACCATGCCGTTGACCTTTCCTCAGCAATGTGATCACACCTTTGGTCACCTGTCCAGGGATGGAACCCTGGGCAAACCAATGGTTGAACATATCCTTCAGAATAGGGACCAACATGGGCGACAGCCTCAAGTAAAACTCGTAGGGTAGACCATCAAGCCCCGGGGATTTGTTATAGCCGACCTGCTTCAACGCAGTAATGACCTCATGTTCAGTAATAAGACCATCACAGCTAGCCGCCCGAGCCGCCGTGAGGCGGGGCGAGTCAGCCAAATAGCTGCCAAACTCATCAACCCTGAGTCCGGGTAGTTGGGTGAAGCGCACCGATAGATGCTCCCGAAACCCCTCGCAGATCTCCCGAGTCGATACTAAGGGGTGTCCTTCCAGGTTATGTACTTTACGAATGTACCCATCCAAACCGCGCCTTAAAGCAGCCTTACGCTCAACAGCGTCAACATTCACAGCCTCGTTAGAAACTTTCTTTAACCTAGCCCTAACTACTTGACCTTCATACCGCTCGCTAGCCAAGCGGTTGAGATCTTGTTTAGCTAGTGCTAACTCTAGGGGTCTCCCCCCTCCACCGCCTGGGTCAGCTTATCCTCTAAACGCTTCTTTGCCTTAGCCTTATCTATCGCGAGGCGTTGGCTATACTGGACAGAGAAGCGCCTAATTTTGGCCTTGAGACTAACCCACCACTTACTCCCTGTAACCGCCCCCACTAAAGCCCGCTGAATTAGCTCAGTGACCTTCAACCGGTAGTCCTCCAGCTCCAACAAGGTGCTGTTGAACTTCCAGTATCCGGCCAGTTTAGGCCTAGCACTTAAGCTCAAACGGGCCATAACAAGTTTATGGTCCGAGTGTCCTAGCAAGTGGAACGTGGGGCAAGATAGGAAGTCTACATCGCCTCTTCTAACTAACATCCGATCCAAGTAAGTGCTTGGATGGGAAGGCACTACAGGATGCCACGTCCACATCTCCCGCCCAGGATGATCCAGACGAAATCTGTCGACGAGATCGCACGAGGCCATCAGGTCAGACAGACTGCTGTCACACCACGCCGACCCGCTAGTCCCCCCGACCTTATCTATTTTGGGATCAAGGATTGCATTCCAATCCCCCATTAAAACTAACCATTCCGGATCCACTAAGAAGCCCTCCAACCGTCGAAAAAAGGTTGCCCTCTCTACAGCAGCATTGGGAGCATAAACAGCAACAATCCGAAAAACACTACAATTAACAGCAACATCAACAACAAGCGCCCGCCCGTCCTCGCCTGCGTGAACAACATTCACCGACGCTGACAGGGTGCGACTCACTAGCAAGGAGATTCCACGACTATAGGTATTGCCATATGCTGAGTAGACATCGTAATCGTTTACCAACACCTGACAATCCCCGTCACAAACAAAGTGGGTCTCCTGGATAGCGGCAATATCTACCTTGAGGGACACCAAGTCTCTCACAACGCGCGAGGCCTTGCTTCGACACCTGATGCCCCTCACATTCAATGTAGCCAAGTTCAAAGACATGATCACTTACCTCAAGCACTGTCACAGACGGGTCTGAAATCCTGGGCAGTGAGGACATGGCAGGCCTGGCCAAGGCTGCCGGTAAGTAAATCCGATGAAGGTGATCCATCCTTGGCCACGCCCCCCACGTCCAGGGGGAAGGTTAGTTTGAGTGCCCTGTATAGCGATGGGTGTACATACATGGGGATTCTACCCTCACATTTAAAGAAAATGTTGGTCAGCGAAGGATGGTCCCTATCCACCAGCTGCTGGCCTGGGATCGCATTCTTCGCTGCCTTAATCATTGCCCACATTCCTCCAGTCCTAGCGTCCTTGTCGACCCTAACGAAAGTGGTCAACAAGGGAGCGTCCTTGAATTTAGTGGGGTCTTTTACTAGGTCTCCACCGACTTTTTCAAAGTTTTTGAGTTTATTGTACCGGACCTTCTGTTGTCCTTTAAGGTCCGGAGCCGGTTGGAGAGGGTCTGTTTCACAAATCCTGCTTCCTGGCAGGAAGGGGAGCTTTTTGGTCCGTTCAGTGCGGACTTTGGGAGTGGGGGAGGGGACCTCTTTTGGTTGATGGGGAGGCTGAGCGCTTGGGGAGGGGGTAGCCTGCTCGTTTTCTTCTTTTTGGCTCCTGTCACGGGATGAGGGGCGGGAAGAGTTTCTTGGGGCCTTTATAGGAGAGGGGGAAGGTTGTTCGGGTTGCTGGGGTGTTGGGATCACAGGGGGCTCATCCTGTGTTGTTGTTGCGAGGGAGTCCTTCTCAGTCTCAGTGGGGGTAGGAGGGTTTGCGCGTGTCTTGCGGCTTTTCCTCCTCCTGGCCCTCCTGATCTCTGTTGCGCTCAGGGCCATAGAGACTGTTGTTGTCTCTTCCTCTGCCTCTGACGCGGCCTCCTCCTCAGATTCTGGTAGTTTCCTCTTGTTTGAGGAGGAGGGTGTCTGTGTGTCCATCTTCTCCGTCTCGCTCTTCGGTTGTTCTTGGTCTTGGGTGACTGTCTGCAAGAATGGCTGTTTGTTGGTCTTGCCTTTCTTTACGACTGTCACCCAGCCTGTCGGTGCCTCTGGAGGATTTGCGGCCGGCGCGGGAGCAGCGGCTTGATTTGTTGTCACGCTTGTTCCCGCCGCTTTTGTGGGCTTCTTCCCTCCATTCCTCTTCGGACAGTCCTTCGCCATATGCCCTTGTTGTGTGCACAGCCAGCAATGGGGCCTCCTCCCTTCCACTATAAGGGAGAGTGTCCACTCTCCGAACTTGAGTGTGGCTGGGATGGCGTAGAATCCAGCCTTGTCCAGGACCATCTGTACTTTGTAGTCCCCGGTCATGATGTTTCTTAATCCGCGGACCGGGGTGACTTCCTCTACGTCCCCATACTGGCTTAGGATAGCCCCCAGTTGTTTGGCCTCCATATAGCAGGGGACGTTTAGAGCAGAAACATTTGCTCTCCTCTTGTTCATATAGATGGGTTGGAGCTTTATGTTCCTGCTCTGATGGCAGGTCCTGGACAGCCTGACTGCGTCTTCGGAGGTGGGGAGCAGAACATCCCACTGTGCGTAACTCCTTCTACAGATGTAGTTGGCGGGAATGTTCTGCTCCAGCAACACGTTCATCATGGTGTCCTTGTTGACGCCCGTCAGACCCCTTGTCTTGGTGTCTGAAGTTATCAGCGAGAGCACTCTTTTCTCCAGAACTTCCACTTGACCCGGGAGGGGTTGGATGTTGTTCCCCTGGGTATACTCCTTGTAAGTGGAGTCGAAGAGTGCTCTGTAGTCTTCGGGCGTCAACTTCCCTTGCTGCTCTTTGGGGCCCCATGCCGGTCCTCCATCCTGGTGGGTGTCAGCTGGACTCGGGTTGGGGGGCGTAGCTGATGTTGTGGGGCTCTCCCCTGTTATGGGCCTTTTTGGTTTCGAAACTGGCCCGTTACCAGGCAAAGTAGGCCATTGTGTTTTTGGCGTTGTTTTGTCCTGGCTTGGTTTGCACTCCGGGCCACTCCCCTTTCTTATTTTCTTCCTTTGCTGGGTGGCTGTCCCCTTGGGGGATGGAGGTGTCTCCCCTTCTGGTGCCGTGTTCCCAGCTGGAGCCTTGGTGGGTACTGTCAAGGGTGTCTCTCCTTCCAGCTTGCTTTTGTTACCACTGGCCGGAGAGTCAACCCTTTTCCGTATTTGGTCCTCTTGGGGAGTGTTGGGGGGCCAATCACTGTCTTCCCCGCCGAATAGTGAGCAGATGGAGGCTATTACGTCTTCATCCAGCGCCTCGGTTTGGTCCGCGGTGCTGTTCTCCTCCTTTTCTGTTGGGGAGTCGCCCTTTGGGGGAGCGGGGGATGGGTTCCCCGGTCTTCCTCCCTTGGTTCTGCCGTCCTGGGGTGCAGCTGGTTGGCTGGGTTCTGCACTTTCCCCAGCTATTGACTTAGCGGCAGCTTTTTCCGCTGGGTTGCCCTCGTGGGGAGCGGTTGCAGGTGCTTTTCGGGGGGTCGCCGCGGGCTGCGGCCCTACCCTCCCGCTTTCTTCCAAGGTCGCCGCGCGCCGGGGCCCTACCTTGTTTCCTGGCGCCGTCTCGCCGGGAGATGCATCAGCTCCCTCACATAGGGAGTCGTTCGCAGTTGATATGCTGCGCATTTGGGGTGACGTACCCCTCCTGCCTGGCATCGTGGCGGTTGCACTGGCCGCTGGCGCGGACCAAAGTGTAGTGGGGGAAAAGAAAACCCAGGGGAATGGAGGGGGAGGAGGGGGAGGAGCGGACTTTGAAGAAATTAGAGTTTTTGACTTCCCCTCACGGGGATGTCGGGTTAGCAGCTCAGATCCCCCCGCGAGGGGGGAGAGCAGAGAAGAAAGACGCAGTGGGTGCTAGCGGGTCAGAGTGCCGCGTCGCAATTAAGAGAGAGAGGGGATAGGCATCCCTGCCCACAGAGGGGAGCAGAAACGAAGCACCCGCCCTACCCCACGTCACCCTACCCACTAACTTACCCCAACGGAAGCGAGAAAGAGAACCCTGTCTGCTCGATCCACTGGGAGAGCAGCGAAGATAGACAAAGTTTGGGCCTGGCAGGTCAGAGTGCTGCTCAGGCAATTAAGTGTTGAGAAATTAGACCATCCCAGTCTCGAGAAGTGAGACCGAAACGAAGAAAAAACAACATGCAAAAACAACAAATGAAAAAAGAAGGTCTCAACTACCAGCGATAGTGGTGTTGGTCCCGAGATTCCAGTCTCCCAAAAGAGGGGATCGGTTTCCGGGTCCAAGCTTCCACAAATGTGGAGTCGGTCCTCTAGGTCCTGACTCCCCAAAGGAGGGGGTCGGTCCTTGCTAACAAAAGTTAGTAAGAAAAAACACCTTAACCTAGCCCGAAAGCCCGGTGGCGGGTCAAGTTTAGTAACTGAGAGAACAGATACTACACTTTGATCTTGTCCCGAAGGCCAGTTGGATTTATTTGCTTCCCCACTGAGCAAATTAGGCACAAGGCCGATTTTTACTGTGAGGAGTGAAGGGGAAATGGGGACCACCTCCCCGGGGAGTAGGGGAGCTGGATAGTGACAATTGGTATGAAGAGTTGCCCCTACATTGACCAAGGTCTTATCTGTGGGGTCGCCCTCACATAGGGTCTTTGCTTGCAGTATCTGCCGGAACAGATGGTATTTATTTGCTCCCCCACCGAGCAAATTAGGCACAAGGCCGATTTTTAAAGTGAGGAGTGAAGGGGAAATGGGGACCACCTCCCCGGGGAGTAGGGGAGCTGGATAGTGACAATTGGTATGAAGGGTTTCCCCCACATTGACCAAGGTCTTATCTGTGGGGTCGCCCCCACATAGGGTCTTTGCTTGCAGTATCTGCCGGAACAGATGGTATTTATTTGCTCCCCCACCGAGCAAATTAGGCACAAGGCCGATTTTTAATGTGAGGAGTGAAGGGGAAATGGGGACCACCTCCCCGGGGAGTAGGGGAGCTGGATAGTGACAATTGGTATGAAGGGTTGCCCCTACATTGACCCAGGTCTTATATGTGGGGTCGCCCCCACATATGGTCTTTGCTTGCAGTATCTGCCGGAACAGATGGTATTTATTTGCTCCCCCACCGAGCAAATTAGGCACAAGGCCAATTTTTAATGTGAGGAGTGAAGGGAGGGGGAAGGGAAAAAGGGGACCAGCTCCCGAGAGGTGGGAAATGGGAGCTGGTTAAAGGTCAGGTATGTGGGGTTGCCCCCACATCTGGTCTTTGCTTGCAGTATCTGCCGGAACAGATGGTATTTATTTGCTCCCCCACTGAGCAAATTAGGCACAAGGCCGTTTTTAATGTGAGGTAAAAACCAGCTCCCCTTAAAGTAGGCAAAAAGGGGGCACTCTGGTTACCAAAAATAATAATTGTCCCAGTATAGAGGGTTTCCCCTCCATTGACTGGTACAAATTATCTTAAGTGCAGCATCTGCCGGAACAGATGGTGTCTATTTGCTCCCCCACTGAGCAAATTAGGCACAAGGCCGTTTTTAATGTGAGGTAAAAACCAGCTCCCCTAAAAGGGGTCACTCTGGTTACCAAAAATAATAATTGTCCCAGTATAGAGGGTTTCCCCTCCATTGACTGGTACAAATTATCTTAAGTGCAGTATCTGCCGGAACAGATGGTATTTATTTGCTCCCCCACTGAGCAAATTAGGCACAAGGCCGTTTTTAATGTGAGGTAAAAACCAGCTCCCCTAAAAGGGGTCACTCTGGTTACCAAAAATAATAATTGTCCCAGTATAGAGGGTTTCCCCTCCATTGACTGGTACAAACCATCTTAAGTGCAGCATCTGCCGGAACAGATGGTATTTATTTGCTCCCCCACCGAGCAAATTAGGCACAAGGCCGATTTTTAATGTGAGGAGTGAAGGGAGGGGGAAGGGAAAAAGGGGACCAGCTCCCGAAAGGTGGGAAATGGGAGCTGGTTAATGGTCAGGCATGTGGGGTTGCCCCCACATCCGGTCTTTGCTAGTCATAGCTAGTCATAGCCAGTCATAGCTTGCAGTATCTGCCGGAACAGATGGTATTTATTTGCTCCCCCACTGAGCAAATTAGGCACAAGGCCGTTTTTAATGTGAGGTAAAAACCAGCTCCCCTAAAAGGGGTCACTCTGGTTACCAAAAATAATAATTGTCCCAGTATAGAGGGTTTCCCCTCCATTGACTGGTACAAATTATCTTAAGTGCAGCATCTGCCGGAACAGATACTACACTTTGATCTTGACCAAAAGGCCAAGTGCTTGTAATGTTGTTCCTATTTACTATGCCTCCCCACGGGACAAAGTTAGACACCAGGGTCGTTTTTTAACGTGGAGAAAAGGTACAAAAAATAAAAAATTGTCTCAGTCGTGAAGGACTGCTCCTCCACCGAAAGAGAACAAGAAATGGAAGTGCAGCATCTGAAGAACAGATACTACACTTTGAGATATTAAATCTTTTATTCATGTTAAAAAATACAGTCAAAATCAACGATGAACAAAAAACTTAGGCACATGGCCAACTCAAAAGGGGGGGATGTGGGGGTCGTTGGTCATCCTTGTCACTCCAGAACTAAACAAAGTCAAAAGTTTCTCCCAGCTAGTATCTTCTTTCACCATAATACCGCATTCACCCTTTCATATTGGGGGACGTCCTACTTAACTCGTAATTTTTAAAACATTTTTTATTGATGTGTACTATACTTTGATCTTGACGAAAAGGCCAAGGCACAAGATTAATGTTGTTGCATTTTCATTTTACAACATTTACATCATTGATCATTTTCTTGGTGCTTTTTCTTGTATATTGAACTTTCTCTTTATAGATCATACAATATGTATAGGAAAAACATTCAGTGTTGTCATCTTATTAGCAGATCTCATTAGTCAAAGAAAGTTCACATGCACTTTTAGATTTTCCGAACTTTTTTTTTTTTTTTTAATATTCAAGTAATTTGTTTGATACATAAAAAAGATTTATGAATGTGCATGAATTTATTTATGATTAACATTATCGAACAACATGGAGTGCTTCTGTTTAATACAATATTTTCTTGATTTTTGGAATGGTCCATCGAGTATTTAGGTAACATTGTTCAATGTACAAAACATGGATTTCTATTACATCATTTTCAAGTACTTTCGATTGATTCATTCAAGCATCTTGTCTTTATATATATATATATATATATATATATATATATATATATATATATTTATATACTAGCAGTTCAGCCCGGCCTTGCTCGAGCTCTATGTACTGTTCATAACTTTATGCACATATATATATATATATATATATATATATATATATATATATTATATATATAGGGGTTTCATTAAAAGAGACAGTCAAAGAGAGAGTATGTTGTTGTAAGACTCAGAGAGAGATGTTGAAAGAGACTTTTAGAGAGATTGTTCATATTATGAGAGATTGTTCATGTTATTACGATTCTTATATATTAAATGTTCATTCCTTAGACGTGTGGAAGAAAAAAGCTCTTTGAGTGATGAAATAGTGTTCACTGTTCAGACATTGTGTAGAGATGATGTAGATTCATATTGTGGATATGAGATGTCGAGACGTGTATGTAATGACATTTTATAACACAGATATATAGACATATAATACAATTTTCACTTTACCTTTTTGTAAGAATAACAAACACAAGACAACGTTTTTATCAAAAACACAGATGAGTTTATTCTTCACACGACCGGCCGTGGTTTCCATCATCAAAAATTCAAAGCTTCACATTTTAGTTTCAAAGTGACGTCTCGCTTCCTAGACGTTCGAATTCCCAGACCCTCTCTGAGTTTCTCACTGACTCTCTCTAACTAACTATCACTTCCTATATTGAGAAATCCATGCATGTCCGGCCACGTGACTAAAATTCACGTGCCCTCAACATGCGTGGACTTGAACGTTTCCAATATTATGATTTCCCAATAACCTATTAAACCTAGTAAAATATCATATTTAAGCGTATTTTACGCCCGGACAAAGCCAGGTGACCCCTCCCTACCCCGCTAGTCTAATATATAAAAGGCTATATGTCTGTCTGTTGCCATATTTTAAAACTATCTTCTCCAAAACGAAAAGTCATAGAGCGGCTCAAATGATTGGATTTTTTATAGGCCGTTCTTTCATAGGTTTTTAGCCTGCGCAAATAGATTTTAAGAAATCAAAAATGGATCCAAATTAAAAAAAAATCTTAACACATTTTATACATTCATCTAAGTTCATTTTTAATCAGTTCATATGCGTGTCATTTCGGTACAGTGGTAACGTCACCAGCTTTGAATGCTGCAGTTTCGATTCCAGCCGATGGAACCCATATACGTTTTTCTTTTATTTTTATTTTGAAATCACGACTCTATATAATACAGGGTGAGTCACGGGAAACGGATGCTTTTAGGACGCTCCTTTCTTTCCTTCAGGGTTGGTTGGTTGGTTGTTTTTGTTTTACGGCATATCAACCCTTTTCAGGTTATTTAGTGCCGAATCCAAAGATTTTGAAGAATAATTTTTTAATAGAATATATTTGTTGTTTTCAAGTCGGTTTCTATTCAACCCATAGTTGGGACCCTAACAGGTACTACCACTCCGAGTCAGAGTGGACCTGAGAGCAATGGCAATTTAAGGGTGGCTCCACACTCCCCAAAGCCCGCAAGCTGGCGCCTCACCACTGGATATAGTTTAGGGTCATATCCAGGACCCTCCTTCAGGGAGTGAGAAAGGTAGACTTTACCCTGCTTAAGACGCCGTTTAGCTTGTTATTTATTCAAAACATCCATTTCCCGTGACTCGCTCTGTATACGCAGAATCTGGACAATTAAAATATCACATTTAAATGTATTTTTAGCCTGGCCACAGCCGGGCGCCCCCACCCTCACTTTTATATCAGTTTCAGAGTGTGATATATATATATATATATGTATATATGTATGTATGTATGTATGTATCTATAATTTTAAGAGTGTGATATATATATATATATATATATATATATATATATAGCCTAAAGAATCCTAGAGTGGATGAAACGCGGAATATTTAGTGTAGCTTAATCGCCATATATATTTTATAACTTACTAACTAGCTCTACTTACGTATTGAGCACTGTTGAAGTAAATACTTAAAGCTTATGCATAAATTTATACTTTCGTTTATTAATTTATCTGAGTAAATGATGTAGTTTATATATATAAAATTTATTTATACAAACATTGATGGCTACATATGTGCATACATGTTTCTGTAATCACCCGCGTTGGGGGATTACATCTTCAGGCCTAGAATTATCGTCGAGAACTGATATATAAAAAAAAAAAACATTTTCTTATTTCGTTTACAAAGTTAGAATGTAACATGGGTGGGGGTTATGAGCGGGGAGAGGATAAGTGAGGTCTTTGAAGATAATAAACATCTTTTTTTTATTTATTCCCTTTTTAAGTTTATCTATCCCATCTTTTGGTTTTTATGGCATAAGGCACTTGAGAATTTAGTATTTTTGTCTTGCGGTCAGTAAATTAAAACATTCCTTATGGCTATTGAGTACTGACCGGTGTCTTTCAATCCACACACACACACACACACACACACTAGAAGCAATCATACGCTTATAGCTTTACTCAGGAGTGGATATACACTGTTCGCTGTATTTTACTCACACCCACGCACTGAAAACAGACAATAACTATAACGACACACAAGAATAAAATTAAAATAAATTAAATAAATAAAAAAATAAAATAAAAAATAAAAATAAACATAAAACCCCGGAAGTAATCAACCTCATCATGCATACATATATATAAATACACGTATAAACACACACACTTTGATACACCCGTGTATATATACACACATACACATACATAGATACATAATGCTCACATAGAGTTATAACATGTTTATATTTATACTCACATACGCAGTTATATCAATGCACGGACCCTCAAACACATAGATCCATGCACACACCTGGATATCATATATCATGACTGTTATTATACCAAAACTAATAATAGCAATTCATCTGTGATTTTCTTGCCGTCCTTATTTATCAAATCAATTATGTTGCTATTTTTTACTTTGTGATAGTCTTTTTTCAGATTCTTCTGAACTAGGTTATTATATTTCTGCTTGTCTAATTTATAAAAGTTTCTGGTCTTATCCGCCTTAACAAGGATATGCTGTGATTTGTTGATCTCTCCAACGATACTGTCGAGTTTTTTTTTTGGAAATGATTTTTGGCTTTGTGGAATTCTAAATTTCTAATTAGTGAATAGAGATCCTTCTCGAATAGCACTAATTGTGGGATTACTGGTGGTGATTTTACGCTTTTAAATCCATATCTTTCTTTTTTGGTGTTATCATCTTTATCAAGTAGAAAAAAGGTAGCTTTCCATTTCATCCTTTTGAGTAAGTCATATATATATATATATATATATATATATATCTATAGAAATATATATATTATTTTTTAAAATATAATTATCTACTGACACGTGTTTCGTCGTCCACGACTCATCAGAGTGGCTGAATCTAGCGAGATTCGAAATCGGCACCTCGTGATAAGAAGCCTAAACCTCTACGACGGTGCTAACCTCGCCGGACAACTAAATGTATCACTTTTACGTAGATGTTTTTATTTGTTTTTGTTAGCGATACTTTCTTAAATGAATTCAAGTATTTATACGAAAGTGCATTTTTACCTAAATGCTTGTTGGAAATAATTTTCCCATTGACCAATCTGGTACCCCCTTCAATGGGGAGCGGCATATACATTATTTTAAAAAATATAATTATCCTCTGACACGTGTTTCGTCGTCCACAACTCATCAGAGTGGTTGTATTTTAAGAGTGTGATGTATATAATTTTCACAGTGTGATTATATATATATATATATATATATATATATATATATATATACACTTTTTTTTCGGCGTTGTTTTTATATAAGAAAAATTATTGTTTTTTCTTTATTAAAACCGTGATACTCATTAACTCATTGTGCTTTAAACTAACAACTTATTTTAAACAAAAAAAGTTAATTTTTACTTTTGGTCCACCTCCACAATTTTTAACATGGGTAGGTAGCGGTTGTTTCTTCTGAAATCCGTTCTTAACATGGGGAGGACGTGGGTATTTATTCCAAAAGCCGTTTTTACATGGAGAGGTTAGGGGTGTTTATTCTGAAAGCCATTCTTAACATGAGAAGATTGAGGGTGTTTATTCCTTATGTCGTTCTTACCATGGGGAGATTGTCGGTTTTTATTCCAAAAGCCGTTCTTATTATTGGGAGGTTGGGGTGTTTATTCACGGTCAAATATATTCGGTGGGTTCTTACACTGTTTTGTATAGTTTTTTAGTGTTTTTTACTTATTTTCCCAAACTTAACATATTCAACAGAGTCCGCGACCATTCGTCTGTTTCAAATACATAGATAAACACTGTGTGCTTTTCTGAGCTGATTAAACATGTTACATTGAATAAAAACACTAACAAATTATCCAGTTATGTAGAAACGTAACTTACCTTTACTTTCATTTATTTGTTTTTGGACAACTTTTCGAATCTGTGTATAGTACCCCCCCCCCATCACCAAAATATTATTTGAAACGTAACATTTTTGATTACAAAAACCACAAAAAAAAACACTCGATTAACCGTTTCAACATTTTAGCAACGTTTGGCTTCATCCAATGACTGCTATTGTCCGACACCGTCTCCGCTGGACAGGCCAGGTCCACAAAATGCAAAATTCAAGGCTTTCCCAAGAGAATGATGTACAGAGAACTGGCAAAAGGAATCAACCACGAGGAGCACAAAAAATGCACTACAAAGACCAGCTGAAGAAGCACACTCTGGCAGTAACTGACATCAACCACTCTTCAAGTGAAGAAGCTGCCAGGGACAGGAAGACATGGAGGAACGCTGTACACCGTGGCAGTACTTACTTTTAGGAGGGAAGGAGAAGAAGGGAAGAGGCTGGGAGAAGAGGGAGAAGGGAGCGAGAGCAAACCCATCTCCCTCCCCTCCCCTGTGAGCACTGTTCGCAGCTCTTCCACCATAGAATTGGACTGTGCAGCCATGTATCACATAGGCACCCATCCACCTGACGACAGGACCCAATGCTCGGATACGAGTAGGAGCCACCGCCGCCGCAAATAATTTCTTCATTTGCATATTTTAAAACTATTACTAAAATAATTTTTTTTAAATGCCTACAGATTCTAGTATTTCATCCTTTCAGAAATCATAAGTACAGGGAGCCACGATTACATCTCTGACTCCATCAGCAAGGAACAGACCATGCTGCACACGTTAACTGCTCAATACGTAGGTAGAGCTATGTAGTAAGTTATAAAATATATATGGCAATTAAGCTACACAGAATATTCCGCGTTTCATCTGTGCTAGGATTCAGCCTGATGAATCCTAATATGGATGAAACGCAGAATATTTTGTGTAGCTTAATTGCCATATATATTTTTTAACTTACTATATATGTGTATAGGCTGCCTGGCGTTGCCCGATCCTTAAAATATTCATAAATATTAAATTTTAATTCTTATTTATTATAGACAGAAATACCATAGATGTTAAACAAAACGTTAAATTACTTTTAAAAAAATGAAGTAAAGAAAAATGTTGGTTTAGAAGTCATGTCAAGCTGATGTGATAGTCATAAAAAATAATAAGGATAATGTTGTTCATCAAATTACGTCTATATTTGTTTACAATATCACGTCAGCTGATATTTGTGCTTGACGATTAATGCCCTGGAAAAGTTACTTCTGATCAATGTTTAGTTTTAAAATATGCAAATGAAGAAATAATTTGCGGCGATTTTAAATGGTACCTCTTCTTTTATCGTAAAATAAACTCATTAATAAAAAAAAAAAATAAAAAAATAAAGTAGTGAGGTACACCTGGGCTTGAACAGGAGATTATTCGATCTGTAGTCGAATGCTCTACCACTAAGCTATATCTTGAAATTATAATGAATGTTTTTTTAAGAAGAAATGATTTGCTGAAATTTTATTATCTCCCTTGTCGGTGTAAGTTTAAAACATTAAAATATTCCATTGTAAAAGTTATTCTTTTTTCATCTATTTTTAAGATAAGATGTTTTCAATTTTGGATACTTATCAGATGCGTTTCTGTACAAAATATATCTAAGAACACTGCCAGAAATGTAAATTAGGTTTGTGTAAAATTTACAAAAGATAGGCTCAGCCATTTGGGAACATATGAGGAGCACACACACACACACACACACACACACACAAATTTCAAATGTTTAGACCAGAAATTGGCTGAGTAATTTGGTAGAGATCGCAGAGGTCAATTTTTTAAATTTTGACCCCTTAACATTTATTGTTTAGGGCTCAAATCAAATTAAAAAGTTCGATCCATGCCCAAGTAACCTACATCTAAAATTGCAAGTGTTCAGACCCAAAAATGGCGGAGGAGTATGGTAGAGTTTTCAAATGTCAAATCTCTTTAACTTTGACCCCTTAACAGCCAAATTTCTGGCCGAAAACCGATTAAAAAGATTTTCCCAAATCTCAATACCCCTTATGCCAAATCTGTAGACTGAAAATTGACAGAGTAGTTTGGTAGGGACATGTATGTATATAATGTTTTTTAAATATAATTATCTACTGACACGTGTTTCGTCGTCTACGACTCATCAGAGTCTATGAAAGACGTGTCAAGGGATAATTATATTTTAAAAACAATATATATGCCGCTCCCCATTTGATGGTACCAAACTGGTAAAAGGGAAAATTATTCCCAACTTGCATTTAGCTTGGTTGGTTGGTTGGTTGGTTGGTTGGTTGGTTTACGGCATATCAACCCTTTTTCGGGTTATTTAATGCCGAATCCAAAGATTTTGAAGAAAAAATTTTTCATAGAATATATTTGTTGTTTTCAAGTCGGTTTCTAATAGAATATGCTTAAAGTATAATACGTTTAAAGTATAATATGTTTAAAGTATAATATGTTTAAAGTATAATATGTTTAAAGTATAATAGGTTTAAAGTATAATATGTTTAAAGTATAATATGTTTAAAGTATAATAGGTTTAAAGTATAATATGTTTAAAGTATAATATGTTTAAAGTATAATATGTTTAAAGTATAATATGTTTAAAGTATAATATGTTTAAAGTATAATATGTTTAAAGTATAATAGGTTTAAAGTATAATATGTTTAAAGTATAATATGTTTAAAGTATAATATGTTTAAAGTATAATATGTTTAAAGTATAATATGTTTAAAGTATAATATGTTTAAAGTATAATAGGTTTAAAGTATAATATGTTTCAAGTATAATATGTTTAAAGTATAATATGTTTAAAGTATAATATGTTTAAAGTATAATATGTTTAAAGTATAATATGTTTAAAGTATAATATGTTTAAAGTATAATATGTTTAAAGTATAATATGTTTAAAATATAATAGGTTTAAAATATAATAGGTTTAAAGTATAATATGTTTAAAGTATGATATGTTTAAAGTATAATATGTTTAAAGTATAATATGTTTAAAGTATAATACGTTTAAAATATAATATGTTTAAAGTATAATAGGTTTAAAGTATAATAGTTTAAAGTATAATAGGTTTAAAGTATAATATGTTTAAAGTATAATAGGTTTAAAGTATAATATGTTTAAAGTCTAATAGGTTTAAAGTATAATAGGTTTAAAGTATAATATGTTTAAAGTATAATAGGTTTAAAGTATAATAGGTCTAATTCACCACTGGATATAGTTTAAGGTCATATCCAGGACCCCCATTGAGGGACTTTTACCCTCTGCAGGGGGGCAGTCGGTGTATTCTAATGCCCTACCGACAGGGCCATCGCATTTAGGTAAGAATGCACTTTCGTATAAATAATTGAATTCATTCAAAAAGCATTGCAAAAATAAAAACAAATAACATTCATATCTACAGAAAAGTGACTTTTATATAGATAGTAGAGATATTACTCCAGTGCACGTGGGTTGAAAAAATGACGTAACTTACAGAGTTCATTTATAATAATTTAATAATTGTTGATGCTGACGAAGTGAACTTACAAAACAGATTATAGACACTAGCGAGAAAACTGGACACGATTTAGTCAAATGCATAAAAAAAAAAAACAAATACATGTATCTCTATATTTGGTTGTTTCCATGTAGACGAAACGGGCTGAAATATTCATTTAATATTCATAAATATGATTCATAAATGATTCATAAACATAATTCATAAATGACCTCCCTGACAAAATTGTCTATGAGATGGGTAAATATGCTGACGACACCACACTCTATAACAGACACGACAGGAAAACAAATGAACACATATCTAAAGAAATGGCAAAAACACTAGAGGATGACCTCCGATCTGTAGTTGAATGGGGACAAAAATGGATGGTCACATTCAATGCTGCCAAGACTAAACTTGTTTCCTTCAATAATTACAAGAAACCTTCTCTACTATCAATAGCAATGGCCAAATACTCTTTATCTGAAAGTACATCTTTTAAACTCCTTGGCCTAACGTTCACAGGAAACATGAGTTGGAACAATTACATTGAAAGCATTGGCAGGACTGCTGCAAGGAAGGTAGGCTCTCTCTACCGTGCTAGAAAACTACTAACACCCGAAAGTATCCTGTACCTCTATAAGGTCATCATTCGCCCATGTATGGAGTATTTTTGTCATATTTGGGCTGGTGCATCTGCTACTAGTCTCTCGCTCCTAGACAAGTTTAAAAAGAGAGTCGCCAACCCGATAGGTCCTGAACTGTCATCTAAGCTTCAGCCTCTGTCTCATCGACGAAATGTTGCGTTCCTCTGCCTGTTCTACAAGTATTTTAATGGCGAATTCTCTGACGAACTGCAAACACTTGTGCCCCCACGATGTAAACATCCTCTACAAAACCGACAGGCAGCTAAATCCCACCCCTTCACAGTAGAGATCCCTAGATGTAAAAGAGCTTTCTACTCCAGTAGTTTCTTCCCCAGAACTGCTAGACTTTGGAATTCCTTTCCGGGTTCCTGCATCCCCAACTGTAGTGACATGTAGAAGTTCAAGTGTAATGTGAACCGAAATCTTGCTGCCCAACTCCCTACATAGTACCCCAGTAGCTGTTGCCCCTGATAGATGAATATAATGCTGTCCCAATTTACAATGCCTCCCCACAGGACAGAGTTAGACACCAGGGTCGTTTTTTAACGTGGAGAAAAGGAACAAAAATAAAAATTTTCTCAGTCGTGAAGGATTTCTCCTCCACTGACAGAGAACAAGAAATTGAAGTGCAGCATCTGCCGGAACAGATGGTATTTATTTGCTCCCCCACTGAGCAAATTAGGCACAAGGCCGTTTTTAATGTGAGGTAAAAACCAGCTCCCCTAAAAGTAGGCAAAAAGGGGGCACTCTGGTTACCAAAAATAATGATTGTCCCAGTATAGAGGGTTTCCCCTCCATTGACTGGTACAAATTATCTTAAGTGCAGCATCTGCCGAAACAGATACTACACTTTGATCTTGTCCCGAAGGCCAGTTGATATTTATTTGCTTCCCCACTGAGCAAATTAGGCAGGAGGCCGTTTTTTAATGTGGAGATAGGGGGGGGAAGGGGGATCCAGCTCCTGAAAGGTGGGAAGTGGGAGCTGGATTAGAAACTGTTGGTATGAAGGGTTGCCCCTTCAGTGACCAAGGTCAGATATGTGGGGTTACCCCCACATATGGTCTTTGCTAGTCATAGCTTGCAGTATCTGTCGGAACAGATACTACACTTTGATCTTGTCCCGAAGGCCAGTTGGATTTATTTGCTTCCCCAATATGGTCTTTGCTCGCAGTATCTGCCGGAACAGATGGTATTTATTTGCTCCCCCACCGAGCAAATTAGGCACAAGGCCGATTTTTAATGTGAGGAGTGAAGGGGAAATGGGGACCAACTCCCCGGGGAGTAGGGGAGCTGGATAGTGACAATTGGTATGAAGGGTCGCCCCTACATTGACCAAGGTCTTACATGTGGGGTCGCCCCCACATATGGTCTTTGCTCGCAGTATCTGCCGGAACAGATGGTATTTATTTGCTCCACCACCGAGCAAATTAGGCACAAGGCCGATTTTTAATGTGAGGAGTGAAGGGAGGGGGAAGGGAAAGGGGGGACCAGCTCCCGAGAGGTGGGAAATGGGAGCTGGTTAAAGGTCAGGCATGTGGGGTTACCCCCACATCTGGTCTTTGCTAGTCATAGCTAGTCATAGCTTGCAGTATCTGCCGGAACAGATGGTATTTATTTGCTCCCCCACCGAGCAAATTAGGCACAAGGCCGATTTTTAATGTGAGGAGTGAAGGGAGGGGGAAGGGAAAAAGGGGACCAGCTCCCGAGAGGTGGGAAATGGGAGCTGGTTAAAGGTCAGGCATGTGGGGTTGCCCCCACATCTGGTCTTTGCTAGTCATAGCTAGCAGTATCTGCCGGAACAGATGGTATTTATTTGCTCCCCCACCGAGCAAATTAGGCACAAGGCCGATTTTTAATGTGAGGAGTGAAGGGAGGGGGAAGGGAAAAAGGGGACCAGCTCCCGAGAGGTGGGAAATGGGAGCTGGTTAATGGTCAGGCATGTGGGGTTGCCCCCACATCTGGTCTTTGCTAGTCATAGCTAGTCCTAGCTAGTCATAGCTTGCAGTATCTGCCGGAACAGATGGTATTTATTTGCTCCCCCACCGAGCAAATTAGGCACAAGGCCAATTTTTAATGTGAGGAGTGAAGGGAGGGGGAAGGGAAAGGGGGGACCAGCTCCCGAGAGGTGGGAAATGGGAGCTGGTTAATGGTCAGGCATGTGGGGTTGCCCCCACATCTGGTCTTTGCTAGTCATAGCTTGCAGTATCTGCCGGAACAGATGGTGTTTATTTGCTCCCCCACCGAGCAAATTAGGCACAAGGCCGATTTTTAATGTGAGGAGTGAAGGGAGGGGGAAGGGAAAAAGGGGACCAGCTCCCGAGAGGTGGGAAATGGGAGCTGGTTAAAGGTCAGGCATGTGGGGTTGCCCCCACATCTGGTCTTTGCTAGTCATAGCTAGTCATAGCTTGCAGTATCTGCCGGAACAGATGGTATTTATTTGCTCCCCCACTGAGCAAATTAGGCACAAGGCCGTTTTTAATGTGAGGTAAAAACCAGCTCCCCTAAAAGGGGTCACTCTGGTTACCAAAAATAATAATTGTCCCAGTATAGAGGGTTTCCCCTCCATTGACTGGTACAAATTATCTTAAGTGCAGTATCTGCCGGAACAGATGGTGTTTATTTGCTCCCCCACTGAGCAAATTAGGCACAAGGCCGTTTTTAATGTGAGGTAAAAACCAGCTCCCCTAAAAGTAGGCAAAAAGGGGGCACTCTGGTTACCAAAAATAATAATTGTCCCAGTATAGAGGGTTTCCCCTCCATTGACTGGTACAAATTATCTTAAGTGCAGCATCTGCCGGAACAGATGGTATTTATTTGCTCCCCCACCGAGCAAATTAGGCACAAGGCCGATTTTTAATGTGAGGAGTGAAGGGAGGGGGAAGGGAAAAAGGGGACCAGCTCCCGAGAGGTGGGAAATGGGAGCTGGTTAAAGGTCAGGCATGTGGGGTTGCCCCCACATCTGGTCTTTGCTAGTCATAGCTTGCAGTATCTGCCGGAACAGATACTACACTTGGATCTTGGCCCGAAGGCCAAGAACAAAAAGGCCAAGGCACAAGATTAATGTTGTTGCATTTTCATTTTACAACATTTATATCATTGATCATTTTCTTGGTGCTTTTTCTTGTATATTGAACTTTCTCTTTATAGATCATACAATATGTATAGGAAAAACATTCAGTGTTGTCATTTGCAGATCTCATTAGTCAAAAAAAGTTCACATGCACTTTTAGATTTTCCGAACTTTTTTTTATTTTTTTTAATATTCAAGTAATTTGTTTGATACATAAAAAAGATTTATGAATGTGCATGAATTTATTTATGATTAACATTATCGAACAACATGTTTAATACGATATTTTCTTGATTTTTGGAATGGTCCATCAAGTATTTAGGTAACATTGTTCAATGTACAAAACATGGATTTCTATTACATCATTTTCAAGTACTTTCGATTGATTCATTCAAGCATCTTGTCTTTATATATATATATATATATATATATATATATATATATATATACTAGCAGTTCAGCCCGGCCTTGCTCGAGCTCTATGTACTACTGTTCATAACTTTATGCACATATATATATATATATATATATATATATTATATATATATATATATATATATATATATATATATATATATATATATATTATATATAGGGGTTTCATTAAAAGAGACAGTCAAAGAGAGAGTATGTTGTTGTAAGACTCAGAGAGAGATGTTGAAAGAGACTTTTAGAGAGATTGTTCATGTTATTACGATTCTTATATATTAAATGTTCATTCCTTAGACAGAAGATAGAAAAAAGCTCTTTGAGTGATGAAATAGTGTTCACTGTTCAGACATTGTGTAGAGATGATGTAGATTCATATTGTGGATATGAGATGTCGAGACGTGTATGTAATGACATTTTATAACACAGATATATAGACATATAATACAATTTTCACTTTACCTTTTTGTAAGAATAACAAACACAAGACAACGTTTTTATCAAAAACACAGATGAGTTTATTCTTCACACGACCGGCCGTGGTTTCCATCATCAAAAATTCAAAGCTTCACATTTTAGTTTCAAAGTGACGTCTCGCTTCCTAGACGTTCGAATTCCCAGACCCTCTCTGAGTTTCTCACTGACTCTCTCTAACTAACTATCACTTCCTATATTGAGAAATCCATGCATGTCCGGCCACATGACTAAAATTCACGTGCCCTCAACATGCGTGGACTTGCACGTTTCCAATATTATGATTTCCCAATAACCTATTTTTCTTTTGTTGTTTTCACAAAAGAATTCAACCTACATATCTAATTTATTTAACCCATATTTTATTATCCACATTCTTTCTAACAATTGAATAGTTTATTTATTATTTATTTCATCAGAATTAACAATTTACTGGACATTCCATTTAAACCTATTGTTCTTTAAAACTTATATCCAAGGTTCGATTTCTGCATTCTCTCATTTTATTTTCATTTTAACTAATATCTCTATTTTTATACTTACATGAAAAGGGGACAGCCCTTATCATGTAACATACATACATATATATATATATATATATATATATATATATATATATATATATTAGTTAAAAAGTTTGACTCATGTCCAGATAACCTACATCTAAAATTTCGAGTGTTTGGATCCAAAATTGACGGAGGAGTTTGGAATAGTCTGCAAAAGTCAACTCTTTTAACTTTGACCTCTTGGCAGCCAAATTTTCGCCCAGAAACTGATTACAAAGCTTGTTGCATGAAAATTTTTTAAATTGGCTGAATAGTTTGCTAGAAATCGCAAAGGTCAAATCTTTTGAACTTTGACCCCTTGGCGGCCTAATTTTCGGCCAAAAACCGATTAAAAAGCTTGCCTTATGTCTGAATACATGTTATGAAAAATTTCAAATGTTTAGACCCAAAAGTGGCTGGCTGAGTAATTTGGTAGAGATACCAGAGGTAATTTTTTAAAACTTTGACCTCAATTTTTACCTATTAACATTTATTGTTTAGGGCTCAAATCAAATTAAAAAGTTGGTGCTAGTGCAGAGAGTGATCCGCGCTATAAATTGTATTTCCAAGTTTAATTAAAATTTTAAATGTTTTTTATTCAATTGTAAGGTTGAAGTATACAATAGGCAGAAAACACCCTCCCCTCCCCATGTTAAGAATGGCTTTTTAAATAATAACGCTATTATTTACGTCCGGATCACTCTCTGCACTAGTACCAAAAATTTGATCCATGTCCAAGTAATGTACATCTACAATTTAAAGCGTTTAGATCACAAAATGGCGGAGGAGTTTGATAGAATTTTCAAAGGTCAAATCGTTGAACTTTGACCTCTTCACAGTCAAATTTATGTCTGAAAACCGATTAAAAAGATTTTCTTGACTCTCATTACCCCTTATGTAAAATTTCGAGTCTGTGAACTGAAATTTGACAGAGTAGTTTGGTAGAGAAATGTACACACACAGACAATTTGACATTATATATATATACGTATATATATATATATATGTATATATATACACACACATTATATATATATATATATATGTATATATATATACACACACATTATATATATATATATATATATATATATATATATGATGATTGATTTGCAACGTCGGATGAGAGCCACTCCCTCAGTCACTGAAAGTCCATGTGCCCGAATATGACTTTTTAGCCCTGCCAGCGACCTGCACATCCTCAAGCAGACATGACACTGAAAACGCTCACTGATCTGTATGAGACTAACAGCAGCGAAACCTGTATTATCGTGGGCTTTGATGTGATTAACAAAACATGCCTTAGACAACAGAGCCCGATCACACACCTTACAGATCCACAGATCTCCATGGTTGGGCGGCAAGGTTTGGCATTTCCTACATGCTCTCTTAAGCTTCGCTCGGTCTATTTTGGCTGCTTCATAGTGTTCTGCACCTCTGTATATCAGTGTCCTCCACTGCTTGCGATCATACGCTAGGGACTCCCAACTGTCAACAGGAATATGAAAGCTCACCAGACTCTCCTTGATGCTATCACGAAAACGTTTTTTGGACTTGTGCTGGGGTCTTTTTCCAATAAAGAGCTCACCGTAGAACAATTGTTTTGGGAGACGATATTCTTCAAACCTGATGAGATGACCCGCCCAACGCAACTATATATATATATATATATATATATATATATATATATATATATATATATATATATTCGTATTCCTGTTTGTTTACAATTTGATTTATATATACAAAAGGTCCATTACTTTATTATTTCTGGTTCTGGATATGACCTTAAACTATATCCTGTGGTGAGGCCTCAGCTTGCGGGCTTTGGGGAGTGTGGAGCTACCCTTTAATTGCCGTTGCTCTCAGGTCCACTCTGACCCGGAGTGGTAGTACCTGTCAGGGTCCCAACTATGGGTTAAATAGCAACTGGTTCTTAATAACAATGGTAGCAATACTGGTTGTTTTGGCCTTTTTTAAGACATATGTATCAGGGACAAAGCTATACCACTTTAAACCAAGAATGTGTCTAAGACAGTGCTGATGGAACCTCTCGAGCAATTCTATATGTGACCGGTACAAGGTCCAAGTTTCAGATGCGTAGAGTAGGGATGGTACTACACATGCTTGATATACTGAAATTTTAGTTGTCAGAGTCAGATCACCGTCAGACCAGACTCTATCTTGTAACCTTCCAAAAGCATTAGATGCCTTGCTGATTCTCTGTCTTATTTCCACATTAAGAGTGCCATCATTTGATAAGGCACTCCCAAGGTAGACAAAATTTTTTACGACTTCAAGGCGCTTTCCACAGACAAAGATATCAGGTTCCACATACAGATCATCGGGAGCGGGAGTGTACATGACTTTAGTTTTCTTAATGCTAACTGTCAGTCTGAAGCAGGTACAAGCATTTGTAAAGAGATCCATCACTAGTTGCATATCTACTGGGGAGTGTGTTACCAGGTCAGCATCATCAGCATACAACAGTTCCCTAACAAGTCCATCACTAACAAGTGTTTTGGCTTGGAATCTTCTGAGGTTGAACACCTTTCCAGTCGTTCGGAATCTAATATAAACACCCATATCACAATCGTGGAAACCATACCAGAGCACAGCAGTCAAATAGAGCGAAAACAATGTTGGTGCAGCTATATCACCCTGCTTCACACCATTATCAATGGGGAATTCTTCCGAAAGCTGACCATTGAAGTTGACGCGACCTTTCATACTATGATGAAGTTGCTTGAACTTGTCTGTAAAAGCAGATGTACAGCCAAATTTTTCCAGTACTTTCCAGAGAGCCTCACAGTTGACCGTGTCAAACGCCTTGGTTAAGTCCACAAACACCTGGCAAAGAGGCATACGCTGTTCAATACATTTTTCCAAGATCTGTCTAGCAGAAAACACCATATCCACAGTTCCTCGCCCACCTCTTAAACCAGACTGGGATTCCGGAAGAATATTAGGACATACATACTTTTCCAATCGGTTTAGCAAGAGCCGTGTAAATACCTTTCCAACCGCACTCAGCAGCGAGATACCTCGATAATTTCCACAATCAGATCTTGTACCCTTTCCTTTGTACAACATAACCAAGATGGCATCTACCCAATCTTGGGCAACCGGGTCACCCTGCCATATTGACAGTATCAAAGAGTGGACCACACAATGTACATTGACACCACCATGTATCAGCAGCTCAACAGGGATGCCATCCAGCCCAGGGGCTTTGTTCGAGTTTATCTGTTTTATACGGTCAACTGTTTCCACAAGAGTCGGTTCAGCATCAAGTTCCGGACAAAAGGAACCTTCAGGGATACTTTCTATTGCAGCAACATCAACATTGGATGGGTTATGAAAAAGATCATGAAAGTGTTCATACCATCGATGCTTAATTTCATCTGAGGTTTTCAGTAAGGTTTTCCCGTCCTTCGCCAGGAGTGGTGTAGTTGAAGAGGATTTCGGACCATAAGCCTGATGAAGAAAAGTGTAGAATGTCTTGACATCTCTATGATCGTAGGCAGTCTGTATCTCCCTGGAGAAGTTAGACCACCATTTGTTTTTTATTTGGCGCACACAACACTGAACCTCACTCCGAACAGAAGAAAAGTGGGCAGCGAGTGCTGGCTTGTTCAGAGGTGAAGAGTTGAGAAGTTTCAAATAAGCTTTCCGCTTTCTACCAATTTGAGGCTTAATTTGATCAAAATTATCAGCAAACCAATCTCTATGTCTGGGAACCTTCAATCCAAGAACTTCAACACCTTTTTGGTATATTGTATCTCTTACTGTCTCCCAGTCACAATCTGAGAAATCCACCTGGTTGAAAGCAGATTTCAAGGAACTTTGTACGACTGGATCCTTCAATTTGGAAACATCAATACGTTTAGGCACTTTGACACCATTGAAACGGCTTTTTTTGCGAACTGTAATTCTCAGTTTAGCTCTAACCATTAAATGATCAGTACCACAGTCAGCACCACGCATTACTCTAACTTTGCAAAAATTTCCAAGATCACCACGTCTACACAGGATGTAATCAAGCAAATGGCCATGTTTAGATTGGGAATGGAACCAGGTCTCCTTGTTTTTCTGGTGGGAAAAAGTGTTGGTGATAACAAGATTTAGTTCACTGCAGAGATGGAGAAGCAGCATACCATTTGAATTGACTCTACCAATACCATATGGACCCAATGGAGACCAAGTCTCATTGTCTGATCCAACCCGTGCATTGAAGTCACCAAGAACCATCAAACTCTCAGCGCTTGGCAAACCGGTGATAACAGATCTAAGCATATGATAAAAGGAAGTAATATCGTCTTCAGGCGAAGTAAGAGTCGGCGCATAGAGAGAAAGAATATTCATATAACGACCAGCAGCAAGGGGCATTCTCAATGTCATTGCACGGTCATTTATGGCTACTGGCTGTTCGATCTTGTCAATTACGGAGTTCTTAACTGCAAAACCAACACCAGCCTCACGCCTCTCCTTTTCAGCTCTACCAGACCAGAAGATCGTGTAGCCCGACTCGCTCTCAACCAGTTGATCCTCACCTGCGAAACGTGTCTCAGAGAGTGCAGCAATGTCTATCTTTGCAATTCCTTAGTCAAAATTGCAGTCTTCCGTTCTAGTCTTTTACCATTGTCAATAAGTGTTCTCACATTCCAGCAATAGAGCTGGAGTGGGTGTCGTTTAGCATAATATCTTCTGTTCCTGTTACTATGGACAGCCATCGCCAATAGAACATTTCTTTTTTTTTTTTTTTTTTTTTTTTTTTTTTTTTTGACAAATGTCTGAGGAAGTATCTGTACAAAGATGTTATTCCAGTGATTTAGCTTTGTACGACAGCTAGTCTCTCTCTCGGTTCAAAATGTTGATATCCAGCAACAAGCAAGAGCAAGATAG
The DNA here is from genome assembly GCF_053919585.1 of Euprymna scolopes. Taxonomy (NCBI): domain Eukaryota; kingdom Metazoa; phylum Mollusca; class Cephalopoda; order Sepiida; family Sepiolidae; genus Euprymna; species Euprymna scolopes. Next base: position 163,436,161 of record NC_136489.1, on the reverse strand, counting down.
CAAGCAACAAATCAAACTGCAGACCAGCTTAATGCGGGTACCGGTCTTCCGCTTTGTTTTTTTAGATCAGAGATTTGCTTCTCCTAGAGAGGCTTCCTTCACCATGGCTTTCTGGAGCCCTCTCCACCCCAGATAAAACAAATCAATCGCATGCAACATGTTTTTTTTTTTTTGTTATTTCTTTTATTTTTATTTATTTTTTTTTTTTTTAAATTTAGAGAAGCGTTTTAAAAAAACGGTATAATTCCTCAATGGTCATGACGGTAGTGATGATGTTACAATTCAATGAATACACACGATAATAAACATGAAAACAAATCCACAGACAAAAGGAACAAAATATATATATATATATATCTATAATATAAACTCAATGTGTGTGTGTTTGGTCACGAATAGGCTCCTATATGGTTGACTATTTTAAAAAACTGATTACATATAATGATAGAAGATGTATCGAGACACAGTAATGGGTATGTTTGATCTGGCAGAACGGTGGTTCATTAAAATTGTGGGGTCTGCATTCGTGCCTGGTCCACAAAGTATAAAAATAAAAAAATTAAAAATTAAAAAAAAAAACGTTTACAAGTGTTTTTGATATAGATGTACATAAGAATACTTTGATAAGTATATTTTAACTTAAATATGGATGGTATAATAAAATTGTGGGGTCTGCGTTCACGCCTGGCCTCTATAGAATCGAAATAGGCACAAACTTTAATAAAGACTTTTCATATCTATCTGCGTAAGCATACTTTGATAATTATGTTTCAGTTTGAAGAAATATGGTATAATAAAATTATGGGGTGTTCGTTCGCACCTGACCTCCATAGAATGGAAATATGTCACAAAGTTTAACAAGGTTTTTTAATATAGATCCACAGAATATTGTGATAAGTGTTTCCGTGTGAACAATTATGGTATAATAAATTATGGGGTTTATCTATTTTATTTTTACTTTCATCATATTTTGCTTTGGTTTTGATACCCCCAAATTCAACCCAAATTTACCACCCATCCTTTTCATAACCTATCATACTTTCATAAATCAGAGTCCATTTTCTGTAGGCTGTTTTTGAACCCAGTCAACGACGGGTACTTTTTCTAGTATATATATATATATATATATATATATATATATATATATATATATATATATATATATATGTACATATATTGTTTTTAAAATATAATTATCCACTGACCTGACACGTGTTTCGTCGTCTACGACCCATCAGAGTCTATGAAAGACGTGTCAAGGGATAATTATATTTTAAAAACAATATATATGCCGCTCCCCATTTGAGGGTACCAAAATTATTCTCAACTCGCATTTAGGTAAAATGCACTTTCGTATAAATAATTGAATTCATTCAAAAAGTATACAAAAATAAATAAATAACATCTACATATATATATATATATATATATATATATATATATATATATATATATATGTATGTATATTTGTTCAAGGTTTAAACTATACAAAAGTAAAAACCATTGAATTTCACAAGATGATAATATTTAATAAAAAGTCTAAAAATATATTTACTTTCTGTGATGATGGATATTTTATAATCCGAAATTAATAATGAGAAAAAAGTAAAGTTTTAAAAAACGAATCGAATGTTTGCAGCTCAACATTGTTTCAAAGATCCTGTTTTTTCAAAATTGTAAATTTTCTTATGTTTTTTTTTTGTCATTATACAGTCCACACCTCCATTGGAAGATCTGTGGAGAGATGCAACTTGACAGAGCAACGAACATCTGGGAACATGAACCACCACCGATAACATTAAACGGAAAAGTGGCCGTGTTCTATGACAAAGACATACAGGCAGATACATAAAAGACAAAGCTATCAAACCAGACATTGTAATATGGAACAAGCCTGAAAGAACTGCGCTCATTATTGATCTCACAGTCCCAAATGATTTTAGCCTTAATAGAGCTGAACGGGAAAAGATAACAAAATATCAGGACCTAAAAAATGATCTAAAAACGACATGGTCTCTGAAAGAAATAAACATTTATACCGGTTGTGATAGGAGCAACTGGTTTAATAAAAAAGAATCTTCAAAAATACTTAGAAGCAATCCCTGGAAAACCAAGCTCTAAGGAAATACAAATAGCAGCCATAAAGGGAACAGCATCTATTCTTAAAAGAGCCCTCGGATATAAATTTAAATCATAACAGAATCAAGTGTTAGCTCCAGGGAGGTTCCTCTTGATATCTTAAAATTTACTGAAGTAAAATGAATAAAAAAAAAAAGTTTCTTTGCGTGACAACAAGTTCTTGTTAAGCCGTTCCCATAAATAATAAATTTTTCTTCAATTTACACAATTAAAGATTACTACACTATCACCTTAGATTCATTAACCCTTATTCTCGAGTGGCTTACGGGCCTTGATATGTGGTAACTCCTAAGTAAAAAAAAAAAAAATGTCCGGACGTTTCTGAGATTCAGGTTTATTTAACATCAAAACTAACCTGGGTGCCCGGTGTTGTCCGGGTGTGTGTAGAGGTGTGTGTTGAGAAAAAAAAAATTTTAGTAGGCAAGCTCGAACCCATACCGCGAAGAACGTGAAAAAGAAAAAAAAATGACGTCTTTGCTGATGCGTATGTTTAAATTAAGGCTAGTCAATCGAAAAGAGGGGATGACTTTCGAAAATATCGGCGAAAAAAAAGAAAAACAAGCGACCCCCTCCCTGTAGAAAAGTGCCCAGTTGAGGGTGGTCCTGGATATGACCTAAAACTATATCCGATGGTGAGGCGCCACCTTGCGGGCCTTGCGGAGTGTGGAGCTACCCTTTAATTGCCATTGCTCCCAGGTCCACTCTGACCCGGAGTGGTAGTACCTGTTAGGGTCCCAACTATGGGTTAAATAGAATCCGACTTAAAAAAAATATACTCCATTAAAAATCGTTCCTCAAATTAACTAGATTCGGCATTAAATAACCTGAAAAAGGTTGATATGCCGTAAAATAAAAACAACCAACCAGTTGAAGGTGAAGAAATTAATGTTTTTGGCCAATTCTTCAATATTTGTTGTCCGAAAAGAGGGGATGACTTTCGAAAATATTGGCAAAAAAAAAAAAGCGACCCCCTCCTTGGAGAAAAGAACCCAGTTGAGGGTGAAGGAATTAATGTTTTAGCCAATTGTTCGATATTTGTCATTTGAAGTGTCGAGCTTCAAAACGATACTGATCTCGTGAAACTCCATCGCCTTCTTCGAAAGTTTTAGGCATACATACATACATACATACATACATACATACATTTAAACAGACAGGTGAGATTTATATTATAGATTATAGATTATTATAGATTTCAGAAATAGATTTCCAATAGAGAAATAATTCCTTTTATCAACATATTAAAATTTGTTTATCAAAACTCTGGCTATATCATAAATATACACGAGATTATGAAACAGTTCTAGTCAAGTGATTAGTTCTATATTAATAAAAGGATTTTATTAATAAAAGGATTTTATTAATAAAAGATATTAGCAAAGGAATGTTATTCGATAACAATCTGCATTGTATCTACAAGTGAAAGGTTTATTTCCTATTAAATAGAATAAAAAATTATTTAATTTAAAGCTTTGGTAGCAAGTATCAAAAAAAAAATGGAAAATGTACAGTCGTTAATGAATAAATAAATAAATAAATAAATGATAATTCAATAAGTTTTATTTTAATATTTTTTGTATTTTTGTGATATCATTTCTTTTTATTTATATTTATTTATTTATCAATCTACCTAATTTTTTTTCAGCTGTGGATGGGAAAAAAATGAAGAAAAAAAAAACAGGTAGATAAATAACTATAAATAAAAAATAATTAAAAAAATATGAATAAAAAAATATTGAATTATTCATCATTTATTTATCTTCTCCTAACGACTATACATGCCTTCAAAAATACATTTTATTCTTCAACAATGCTTCCAGCAAACCACGCCATACTTATATCAGAAATAAAAAAAAAACGTCAATCGTCATCCATTTAAAAAATTTTTTTAAAGGGAAACGAATATGTTGAAGTTCTAATCATTAATGCGGGGGGGGGGCAGCCAATGATGATTGCATTTTTTTAAATGTTTTACCAGTGTTTGTTTTTTGATGAAAAAAAAAATTATATCTTAGAAAATCCATGGATTAATAATGTTTCATTTAAAGTGAATTTGATGGATCGATAAATTTTATATTTTATTCAAATTTATTTCGTTGTCTATTTTTCTGTTTTCAATCATTAGCATGATAGGCTTTAATTTAAAGATAATAGGAATTAATTTAGTTCATCAAGTAGATTTTTTACATGCACACACACACAAATATATATATATATATATATATATATATATATATATATATATATATATATATATATATATAAGTGAACGTGTCTGTCTGTCTATCTGTGTACATTTCCCTACGCAATAACTCTGTCAATTTTTAGTCTATAGACTCGAAATTTGAAATACCGGGTACTGAGATTTGGGAAAATCGATGTGACGGGTGTCAGCCAGAAATTTGGCTGTTAAGGGGTCAAATTTCAACGATTTGACCTTTAAGAACTCTACCAAACTCCTCCGACAATTTTAGGTCTAGACACTTGAAATTTTAGATATAGGTTTCTTGAACATGGATCTAACTTAATAAAGTGATTTGAGCCCGAAACAATAAATTTTAAGGGGTCATAATAGGGGTCAAAGTTTTAAAAAATTAACCATTTTTTTTGTTTTTTTGAACAGCATACACCTCCAAACACCCGAGCAACGCCGGGCACCCCTGCTAGTATATATATATATATATATATATATACTAGCAAAAGTTCCCGTCGTTGACTGGGTTCAAAAACAGCCTACAGAAAATGGACTGATTTATGAAAGTATGATAGGTTATGAAAAGGAAGGGTTGTAAAGAGATAGCTTCGAATTTGGGGGTATCAAAACCAAAGCAAAATATGATGAAAGTAAAAATAAAATAGATAAACCCCATAATTTATTATACCGTAGCTGTTTACACTAAACACTTATCACAATATTCTGTGAATCTATATTAAAAAACCTTGTTAAACTTTGTGATATATTTCCATTCTATGGAGGTCAGGCGCGAACGAACACTCCATAATTTTATTATACTATATTTCTTCAAACTTTTATTGTTATTTGATTATTCTCAACTCGCATTTAGGTAAAATGCACTTTCGTATAAATAATTGAATTCATTCAAAAAGTATACAAAAACAAATAAATAACATCTATATATATGTATATTTGTTCAAGGTTTAAACTATACTGTATTTTGTTACTAATTTTTAATGCCGTATCCTGATGTTCTATTATATACGATTTCTGTAAAGTCTGATGAAGTTACTGGATCGTTGATACGATTCGGTAACCGAAACACGTGTAACTAAGCAGATAAAACGGTACTCTCTCTCTCTCACTCTCTCTCTCTATGTATATATATAATGTGTGTGTGTGTGTGTGTGTATATATTTTTTATATACATACGTACACGTTACATATTACTTTGGAAATTTACAAGCTCAAACAAATAACAAAATTATCTGGTTTCAAATTAATCTGTTTTATTTACTTCTGCAACTTCAATTCTATTGCCAATATCAGAATCAGTGAAATGGTTGCCTGAAATGAACGCTTAATGCTTGTATGTTTTCACATTGAAACAAAAAAAAAATCCTACCTTTTATTCCTCAATTCAATTATCAACTGAGCAAATATTTTATCTTAGAATAGAAAATGGAATTTCTACGCTAGAACGCAAAACCCATTTAGTCAGTTTTCCTCATTTTTCTTTGCAACGTTTTTATTAAGTTCTCGAACTAAAACCACTAAAAATTAGCTATTTTCTTGGAAAATCAGTTTCTTAATGGCATTAAGATTGTTATTTCATGGTGACTTGATCAAGATTTTCGCCTGATTAAAACCTAATACCCGATTCACGGGCTATCATGATTATTCCACTAAAAACTAATGCGTCTCATCTGTATTGGCTAAAATCACTTTAGGACACTTTTTAAAATTACTTCCACAGATTACGTTGTGTCCTTCATGAAAACAAATATGACACAAGAGATTAGTTCCTTCACAAAAGCAAAAAAAAAAAAACTGAAATAAAACAAAAAAGACATAAAAAAAAAATTTTTTTAAGGCATGTTGGATATTATTTCTCCTTTAGAAGAATGTGATACTGTTTGGTAGCAATATTTCGATATAGATGGGTTAATAACGGAATTTTTACATGCGGTTTACATCTATCTATCTATATATATCTATAAATATAAAAGTGAAAATATGTGTGTATGTATGTTCGTTTTTTGTGTATGTCCGCAAAAGGCTTTTTTTCCGGGAAGTGATCAGTCAGCTCGCTCCTTCTTAAAACTTTTTATATCACGTCTAAATCGTATAATCTAGGAGTTGACAACGGAGGTCGCCTGTATATTTAATTTGCCCGACTTTGAAAAGCTAAATATTCCACATTTTTGGATCGCCACATGTTGGTTCGGCTTTTTCGTATGAAAGCGGAACTAATTCGAAGCATAACAGATCGTTCCTGGCGCAATCGCCGGGAACGTCCAAAAGCAAGAGTTTCTCCTTATATCAGACAATTGCTATTCAATTTACCCAATCCCCCTTTTATGGGGAGCTGTTCCCCCTCCCCAACATCTTGGAGAAACAAAAAAAAACAAAGAAAATGCCCTGCAGTAAATAAAAAAATGCCCCGCAGTGAAAGTTGATCTCATTAAGTCATTAAGTACAGACACCTGCCAATTCTTAATACTTAAATAAATTCAGACATGTTTCCGTTACTCACACTTTATTTTCCAACTTCGCCTCAAGGTTTCGGGTTCAATCCTTCTTACTTACCTACCGAAACTTTTTTTTAATCCCCTTTCACACAAACTTCCGGGCAACAATTTTTTATTATTCTTTTGTTTTGATTTACCCAAAAGCACACACACCTTTAAACACCCGGGCAATGCCGGTTACCCCCGTTAGTCTATAAATATAAAAGCGAAAATGTGTGTGTGCATATATGTGCACTTTTTCTGCAAGTCTGTAAAAGGCTTTTTTCGTCGGCCTTCTGGGTTGGCTTACTCCTTAAACGTTTTTATATCACGTCTAAATCATAATAACTACGACTTAAGAACGGGGGTCGCGGCCATCTTTAATTTGCCCGACTTTTACCAGTTATTTTTGATTGCTGTATCTTCAAAAAGCGAATGATGAGACGGGGGAAACAATAACTGGCTTGCAGCGCAAAACTAGGTCAAACATCACGCCACTTAACTTCCTCGTACCTGTATATTTATAAACCTTAACTTAACATGCTAATCAATTTCTCTCCCCTCGTGGCCGAGATGGCTAGGTCTTAGGTTTTTTTCCATTTCATTTCCACCTTTGTGTCAAGGCTTCGGGGTTCAATCCTACCTTCCAACTAAACCTTTTTTTTTTCTTTTACACCGCCAAACACCCGGCCAACGTTTTTTTTTTAACATACACCTCCAACACACACACATCTCCAAACACCCGGGCAACGCCAGGTACCTCCGCTAGTGTATATATATATATATATATATATATATAAGCGAAAATGTGTGTGTTAGTGTGTGCACTTTTTCTGTATATCCGCAGAAGGCTTTTTTTGAGGGGGCACTCATTCTGCTCACTCCTTCTTAAAACTTTTTATATGCTGTCTAAATCATAACACCTACGAGTTAAGAACGGGGATCGCGTCTATCTTTAAGTTGCCCGATTTTTACGCGCTATTTTCGAGATTTGTTTTTATTGTTGCAGGTTTGTTTCGCTTTTCAGTATAAAAAAGCGAAACTGAATCATATCAGCAGTTTCCCGACACACACGGGCGTTTGGTCAATGTCGGTTTTCACCGTCATATCAGACAATTGCTTTCATTTTGACACACTCCCCTAATAAAAGGGGGAGTAGGATTTGACCTCATTAAAGACGCACTTAAAGCATGATGTCTGACCTCAATTTGAACTCATCCACTTTTTAATCTTTATATTTAACATGTTACATTGCTTCCGTCGCCGTCACGCATGTGTTTCGCATCAGCCTATTGACCTCAAGGCTCCGGGTTCGAGCCTACCTTCTACCAACGCCCCCTTTTTGCCGTTTACACCTAAAAAGATTTTTTTAGTTTTACTTTTTTAAGAAGTTTAACATTGTTTTTTTTATATTTAAACAGGGTAAAGTTTCCTTTTTGTTCTGCTTTAAACCCCCCCCCCAAACACACACATCTACAAACATCCGGGCAATGCTGGGTACCCCCGCTAGTCTATATATATATAAAAGCAAATATGTGTGTATGTATGTATGTTCGCTTTTTGTGTATGTCTACAAAAGGCTGTTTTTTGTCGGCCTTCTCGCTCGGCTCGCTTCTTCTTAAAACTTTTTATATCACGTCTAAATGATAATATCTCTGACATAATAACGGGGGTCGCGTGTGTATTTAATTTGCCCGACTTTCACACGCTATATTTTCCAGATATTTCGATCGACGCGTGTATTTTTCGCTTTCCAGTATAAAACAAGTGAAAACTGGCTTGCAGCCGCGTCATGTTTCAAGGTCAAACATCAAGCGACTTAAGTTTCTCGCACCTGTCAATTTCATTTTGTAAACGTCAAATTAAGATGCTTTTCATTCCTCTTCTCTCGTGGTCGAGATGGTTAGGTCCCAAAGTTTTTTCCATTTCGTTTCCACCTCCACATCAAAGGTTCGAGGTTCAAGCCTACTTTCCTACTAAAACTTTTTTTTTTCTTTTACACCTCCAAACACCCGGCCAACATTTTTTTTTTTTAAACAGGGTTGTTTTGATCACCCCTCCCCCAACACATGCACCTACAAACACCCGGGCCATGCCGGTTACCCCCCGATAGTCTATAATATAAAAGCGAAAATGTGTGTATGTATGTATGTCTGTTTGTTTGTATGTATGTATGTGTTTGTATGTCTGCTAAAAACTTTCGACAGACAGAACAAAAATTCACAAATTTGGTCTCATATCAACCTTCGCCCGACAAATATTGAAAAATTGGCCCAAAACGTTAATTTTTGCACCCTGAAATCAGCACTTTTCTACAGAGGGGGGGGGGTCAGCAAAAACCGTCCTCTCATGACGAATTCACTTCTACGCATGCGTCATACAACGTCGTAATCTGATTTACTTTAAATATTTGAAACAGCGACAGAGTTTCGGCGACATTGTCTTAGCTCAGTTGCTTAGAGCGCCGTCTCATTATCTGAATGTTTTGGGTTCGAATTGTGGTGTGAGATGTCTTTTTTTTTTCGATTTTTTAAATTTTGATACTGAAGCAGGGTTATTTAAGCAATTTTTCACGTTCTATGTTTATTTGGTTTTTATTTTTCAGCTTTTTTAAAGTAGTTTTAACGTTCGTTTTTCTGGTTCCATCAGATTCACGTTTTCTTTTTTTGTTTTTCCGATTTTTACATTTAACATCGTTCGTTTGCCTTACGTTAGCTTTTTTTTTGGGGGGGGGGTCGATTTTTTAAGTTTTTACATTTTAACATTTAATATTTAAAAATATTTACTTCGCTTATTCTTATGTTTTGATTACCCCCTTCACCCCGCCCGAGCACAAGTGTAATATGAACTGACATCTTGCTGCCCAACTCCCTATATAGTATCCCAGCAACTTATGTGCCTGATAGTAACCCCCTACATCAAAGTGCCTTGTTTGGAGCGAAAATTTAATAATAGAAAAACAAAAACAAAAACAAAAAAAACTAATACATCGTCAGCAGAATCCCCAGAGAGATTATGTTCCAGCTAAAAATAAGATCTATACTTAAAAAAACTGTTGCCAAAGCAACTACAATTGAGAAAAACCTCTATTGTGCCGAAGAAATGCTAGGACCAGGAGAAAAGCTTTTACAAAACTTACAAAAACATCTTTCTGGGAACTGGACACAATAGACAAAAGAAACAGAAATATGGGTTACATCATTTAAGGTCCTAAATTCGTGTAAAGACAACCTGACCGTCTGTTGGATGATCCCAACACCTTGCAGCGACGAAGTCATTGTGACGATATGACATTTTCGACATCAAACCACCCCAAGCAACTCCAGAACGCCACTGATCTGGAAGAGAAAGGAAACTCACAGATCCTTTAACTATTGATCCAAAAAGAAAAGGCACTAGTACCCCTTGCGGAATAAAGGCTTCGGAAGGGAAGTGGGTATTATGGGGTCTTACCCATCAATTCATAATGGATTTTTCTAATCATTATAAAAACGTGCAGAGAACTTTTTCCCAGGCAGGTGCTCAAGTGAAAAAAAAAAAATATATATATATATATAGTAATGGTGGGGTACAGGCCTATAATACATTCCTCTGAAAAGGGCACTTTTAAAACAGGGGTAAAAGGGGCAGGTTCCTGGGCATGCCAAGTACCGCCCCCAACCCCCACCATCTGATAAAAACTCTGGTTATAATACACTCGTGGTAAATTACTGCAACCTAGCGCGAGACTACAGACTATTTAACTGACAGCTGGAAATTGCTGACAACCTTTTCTTTGTATTCACTTTTTTACACAATAAAATCTTTTCTACCTCAACCTGTTGTTCGAGTCTTTCTTGAAACCCCATTCTTAGGACCACAATACTTAAATAATAAGTGATAAGTTAATCCATAATAAAATAATTGGGAGCCACTGATATTGTAATGTTGCCGTTACGAATATTCTAACGTTATCGTTGCACTTTACTTTAGTAATTCATATGAATAAATTAATATTGTAACGTTGTCGTGATACATTACTTAGTAATTCATAAAAATGAAACTAATATTGTAACGTTGCCGTTACGAATATTCTAACGTTATCGTTGCACTTTACTTTAGTAATTCATATGAATAAATTAATATTGTAACGTTGTCGTGATACATTACTTAGTAATTCATAAAAATAAAACTGATATTGTAACGTTGTCGTGATACATTACTTAGTAATTCATAAAAATAAAACTGATATTGTAACGTTGTCGTGATACATTACTTAGTAATTCATAAAAATAAAACTGATATTGTAACGTTGTCGTGATACATTACTTAGTAATTCATAAAAATAAAACTGTTATTGTTACGTTGTCGTGATACATTACTTAGTAATTCATAAAAATAAAACTGATATTGTAACGTTGTCGTGATACATTACTTAGTAATTCATAAAAATAAAACTGATATTGTAACGTTGTCGTGATACATTACTTAGTAATTCATAAAAATAAAACTAATATTGTAACGTTGTCGTGATACATTACTTAGTAATTCATAAAAATAAAACTAATATTGTAACGTTGTCGTGATACATTACTTAGTAATTCATAAAAATAAAACTAATATTGTAACGTAGTCGTTACACTTTACTTCAGTAATTCATATAAATAAAACTGGGAACAAATAAAAATCTGGGTCGGCTTTTTTTCTTTTTTAACAAAAGTTTTTATTACTGGTTTTATTACCGTTCAACACCATTTAAAAAGTGTCTCGCTTCTCCGACCACATACCGGCCACAGCCTGCCCATTCTGGTCCTCGACTTTACACGTCCATTTTCTTTGACACCGACTTTGTTTCCCGAGCACATGATGTCGTTTTTTTTTCTTGTCGCGTCAACTCGCACACACTTCCTAATTTGCATAGGCATATTTTTCTACTACTGCTGCTTATTTCTTTACAAGCCAGCTATCCTTTGCTGCTGCTGCTATTTTCCCACGCGTTCAAATGGACAATGTTATAATATAGCAACTGATAGTGTCGATTTGATGTTTGACTACAAAATTGAAGAAATAACATTTTTTTAAATAAAAATATAAATAAAATAAAAATGATATTTCTTACCTGAGTCTCCATGACTATCCTTGCAATTGCTGTTTGAACAACATTTGTCCGATCAAGACAGTCCACACAGTTGACTCGGAAAACACCTTTCTGGTCACAGATTATCCCTTTACTGTCAACCCTGATAATAAAAAGTAAAAAAGTCAGTCAGATTTAATATTTCTTGGAAAGATTTATAAAAAAAAATGGTTAAACTTCAATAAACAAATAATATCAATGCATGGCGATAAATGTTTGGAGATTAGGACTTAGAGTATCTTCAGTTCCCCGTAAATAATTGTGTGTACAGTTCCCACACTGACATCAAACTGTGTTCTTATTGTTTTTATAGACACACGACGGCCCATGAAATTCTTTATTTGGTCAATCATATCTGGCATGCTGACTTCCTTACTCCTCCCACTATCCCTCACAGACTCCCTGCCTTCCTTGAATCTCTTATACCACTCAAAAACTGATGCTCGATTCATGCAAGATGGTCCAAAAGCAGTCTGAAGCATTCCATACGTTTCTGTGGCATTTTTTGTCACGTTTAAAAGAAAATTTTATTGCATATCGTTCTTAAGTGTCCTCATGTCCAGATTATATTTTTTAAATTCACCAACTGTGACAATAAGGCTTTAGTAGGGCGCATTCCAATTCCTGCTGTAGCTGTTCATTTGAACCTGAAATCATAAAAACTGGTTAGTCAACTCAGAAGATATACAGGAATAACGTATTGAATTTTCAAGAGTCTTTGACAATTTTAAATGCTTGTAAAAAAAAAAAAGTCTGGAAACTTATTAAGGGCACCTCATAATTCATATTATTTGGGCTCATCTGGAGTGTTATTTTTGCAACGTTTCAGTCAATGTAACCATCTGACCTTTTTCAGGTGTATCTTGTTGACTTTGAAAATTTTTGTACCTGGAAGGACATGTGACGTAATGGATAAAGTACTTTGAAAATTCAGTTGTAAGTCACACTCTTGTGGAGGTTTGATGCTTCAATCATCAGTCGGGTTGATACTCAAAAATACAACTACAAAATTACTTAAAAATAACCAACCATTGCAGGTTGGACAAGAGCCTGCTATTCCTATGGATTAAATAAAGGGTTTCATTCAAAATTATGTGCAGATTCCCTAGTGCAACAGAAAGTTTCCAGAATTCAACAAAATACACCTGAAGAAGGTCGGAGGTTATATCCACCGAAACGTTGGGAGAATAACGTTCAAGATCAGAAAATACTAATGCAAATAATATATATTTAATATATCTTTTACAGTCATAACAATCAGTTGTCTTCATGTTTTATTAAGATAAAAAATAAAAAACGGACAATATAAAACTATATATTTGTTATGAAAAGGGAGAGACCCCAATAAATAAGAAAGCAAAACTAGATAAGTTCGAAAATTATATTAGGAAAAGGCTAGAATCGAACCCAGTAGGCAAATTTTAAAATATAATAGATATTGAAATCCTAGGGATGCAGAACGATTCGCATTGTTCTCACAAATAGCTAAATATTATTTATGTCAGAGATAAAGCGATTGCCCATTCTTTCAGAAATAACTGGATATTAAATATGTCAGTTAAAAGAATGGACAACAACAAAATTGAAAACGTTATGTAACAAATAGGTTAAATTATACAATTTAATTTACGGATTTCTTTCGTTTATGAGAAGTGTGTATATATATATGTGCACAAGGCATGGGTAAATTGAAACGTGATAAAGTCCCGTTGGTTGACCATCCTCTGACGTCATAAAGAAAGGAGATTCTCAATATATTGAGACAGGGTTCGAAGTTGGAGACAATCATAGTCAGAGTGATAGAGTCAGTTAGAGACGAGAGTCGGACAGCGACTTAGTGGAGTTGATGCCCTTTAAGGAACAGGGGAGAAGAGTAGACCATGTAGCCATACAAGCTTGAATTCCTGAGTCACCAAGTGTTAATTATGTGTATCTTCCAAGTAATATCCCTACCATCATCATCAATAACGTCTCTCCCCTCCTCTATATGAGTTAACAAGAACTGTTGCATAAATGTCTCAGCTCCGTATTATAATTTTTTTAATTACATTTCCACCCCAAACAAGGCACATTGCCACTTTGATGTGGAAGCTACTGTCAGAGACATAAGCTACAGGGGTACTGTTACCGTAAATGTTTTGCTGTCCTGTTTATTATTTATTTATTACTTATTTGTTTAATCGTTTACTTTTTACTCTTACTGTTCTGTTTGATTCTTTTTACTATTCTTCTTACAATTGCGTTTACTTTTATGGATACTTTTAAGAGTCTGATGCATTGATAAATAACAAGATGGATTTGAAGCTTCAATCTTTTATTTCAAGGCAAGCCTATCATCTCGAACCCTGGTTGTCGGAGAACCAGATCTCTGATCTGCATTCCTCTGCTGCCTAAACCACTCTCTCCCCATATGGTCGTCAACCGGAAGCCTACGACCACAATTCTCGTGTCACTCCTAATTTCCGGTACATTCTCTCTAAGTTGATACCTGTCAAACCTAACCTTTTGTGACCCTGCCAACTCGCTGATGGGAAATGAAATATACTTACATAACTTTCTATTTCTAAAACTACCTATATAGCTTTTAATCTGGGATTCCCAATACTACAGTACTATGTAGGGAGTTGGGCAGCAAGATGTCGGTTCATGTTACACTTGAACTTCTGCATGTCAGTATAGTTGGGGAAGCAGGAACCCGGAAGAGAATTTCAAAGTCTAATGGTTCTGGGGAAGAAACTATTGGAGTAGAAGGCTCTCTTACATCTAGGGATCTCTACTGTGAAGGGACGGGATTTTGCTGCTTGTTGGGTTTGTCGGGGGTATTTACGTCAATAAAAGAATCATCATCACAGTCGTCATGATGTACGAAGAATATAAATGTCTGTTCTGGACCCTGTTATACATTGTCTCCAATATGTACCCGCTACACAACATGCTAATGCATATAAATTTTATCGTTGATTCAATACAGAGGTGTAGGTTAAATATGCTCTTTATACCTAGGTATTTCAAAGCCTAATATTTTCATCAAAAGAAGAGAGAAGGTGCTAGTTAGCATATTAGAGATGTGACGTCTAGCAATAGGTACGTTAGGAGCAAAATAATGGAGTAAGAAAGGGAGAGAGTAATTAATGTGATATAGGAAGAAACCACTTATATCCACAATTTTCTTTCTATATCGCATTAATTACTCTAGTTCTCCTTTCTCTCCTCCATCCACATTTACAAAGGAAACAGCAAAAACGTATACATATATTAAATTTTAGTTATGCTAAGCTGATGCGACTTAAACTGGTTTTATATTAGACTAGTTGTTTTACTAATGCTCTAAAATCCAGTATACAGGGTGAAACGATAATATTGTTGCCCTAGAAAAGATGACATGATTCCATTTCTGTTCGATGAAAACCGGTTTTCTTTTTTTTGTTGTAGACCATCTAATAGTTGGCCCGTTGTGTACAAATCCCAAGAGCGATAGGAGCCTTGTACCATGTCTGGAAGTAACACAATGTTCAACGAATGAGATCGGAGATGCGCCATTGTACAACTCATGCTCTCTACTAATCCAAGTTATGACAACAAGACCATTGTAACCACCATCAAAATGCATCGTTGGATTGCCACGAATAACCGAGCACGCCCAGGGTGATGAAAAGAAAGTTTATAGCCATGGTTACTGTCTTTGGTTTGATTGCAAGTGAGGACCACATCATGCAATCTCATATCTTTGAACTTGCATGTCAACACCAAAGTTTAACTGGATGTGCTGAAGAGTGTGGTGACTCCTGGTGCAATCAGGTGACCGCTAGCAGACCCTAGGTATGGCAGCAGAACCCAGCGCCGGTCCACAAGTTCAAAGAGACCCAGGCTTTACTTCAGAAAGAGTGCTACGACTTTGTACCCTTTTATTAGCCCTTATCCTACCCCATTTGGTCATCCATTGAGAGCACCAACATGACATCCTACAACATCAAAACCAGCCAAGTATTTGCCAAACTCCTGCTGGTGCTTGTGAAAAGGGCATGCTCCCAGTTCCGGACCTATATCAAGGCGGTGATTGAGGCTGAAGGCGGCTACATGGAATGGATGTCAGCTCTACTACATAATCAAATTACCTGAATTAATTTTTCTTCAATAAAAGTTTTAAAATAAAGCTGTAGTTTTGTTCTCTTTAGAGCGACAATTTTATCGTTCCACCCTGTACTCTATAATTTAACTTAAGGCAAATGAATTCATACTGTCGGAAACAGAGTTATAATCTATTTGAAAGAACATCGGTTTATATGTGAGGGTTTTCTATATATTAATACGATAGCGTGTGTGTTATTTTCTGTGTCACTTTAATTGTTATGTACTTCCATTTATTGTAATAAATAATTTTACCAAGAATTCTTCATAAGTTTTGGTTTCGGTTTTGATTATAACTGATGCAGTCCAGTCATCTATTTTTTTTTTTTTTGTATAAATAATTTTATCAAGAATTCTTCATAAGTTTTGGTTTAGATTATGACTGCAGAACACAAGCTTATATATATGTATATGTATATATATATATGTATATATATATATATATATATATATGTATATATATATATATTTATTCGATTGGCAAAATTTTAGAATAATTATAAAGAAGTGAACCATCGACTTATTTATTTTATTTAATTGTACACGTGTTACATATAACTTGCCCCATTTTTTTTCCTTTTCCTCACCCCGTTTTCCATCTTATTTTAGTATATATATATTCTTCAGAATAGTTTTTATTTTATTTAATTATTTATTTTTTTTTTATTTCACAATCAGTTGTTATGGAAACGTGAGATTGTAGGTTTACAAAAATATTACTGGCTGTAATATTCTATAAGTTATCCCATCTAAACAAGAATTGCTCGATATGCAAGATAGAGCAAATACATTAAATTGTAATTCAATGAATTAAAAAAAAAACTCTCCTTGAAATGAAATGAAGTTGTTGAGTTTCATATCAAAGAATTTTTATTATTCTTAGCAAGACAAAGAATGCTTTAGAAAATCAATCTCCTTAACCTATAGGGTTTCGATGTCTACCATCTCATCAGAGGAGAGAAAATATTAGCAAATAGCTATAAAGGTATGCACCCTATTTGCTAAAGTCAGTGAGACATGGAAAGTCAAAGTCACTTATATATATATATATATATAAAAGTGAACGTGTCTGTCTGTCTGTCTGTCTGTCTGTGTACATTTCCCTACGCAATAACTCTGTCAATGTTTAGTCTATAGACTCGAAATTTGAAATACCGGGTACTGAGATTTGGGAAAATCGATGTGACGGGTGTCAGCCAGAAATTTGGCTGTTAAGGGGTCAAATTTCAACGATTTGACCTTTAAGAACTCTACCAAACTCCTCCGACAATTTTGGGTCTAGACACTTGAAATTTTAGATATAGGTTCCTTGAACCTGGATCTAACTTAATAAAGTGATTTGAGCCCGAAACAATAAATTTTAAGGGGTCATAATAGGGGTCAAAGTTTTAAAAAATTAACCATTTTTTGTTTTTTTGCTTTTTTTGCACAGCATACACCTCCAAACACCCGAGCAACGCCGGGCACCCCCTGCTAGTATATATATATATACACACACACACATACACACACACACATATTTTTTTCATATTATTTATGTTTATTTCAGTTTCGATTAAAGCTAATGCACCCAAGTCATAGGGATATTTTTTTTTAATCGATAGACCATTAACTCGATAATAATATATATGAAATCTGCACGAATCAAAATATATTTAAGCGTATTTTACTATAGGGCTTTTTCAGGTGTCCCTGCTAGCTTAGATAAATACTTTTGCAGTTTAAACAAAAAAGCTACAATTTCACTGAACATCTACAGAATGCCAACATCAATATATTACATGTTAATAAGATAACCTGTGTGTTATTTTGTGTTACACTTACATCCTTTTCTTACGAGTGATTGTCATTTAATTGTTATGACATTCCATTCCTTGTAATAAATAGTTTTACTAAGACTTCTTCACAAGTTTTGGTTTCGGTTTCGATTCAAGCTAATGCACCCAAGTCATATGGATATATTTTTTTTGATTTTGAAATCACAACTTAAAAATATATAATAATCGATAGAAAATTGACCTTTAATAATATATACGAAATCTGCAAAAATTAAAATACCATAGTTAAGCCTATTTTATGACCGGGCTATGATAAGCATCCCAGCTAGCTTAGATAAATACTTTTGCAGTTTTAACAAAAGAGCTACAATAATATCAGGGCATCTCCATTTACGCTGAACATCTACAGAATGCCAACATCAATATATTACATATGAATGAGGAGTCTCCTGTGGAATTTCCACAGGTCCCGCTAGTTTCTCTTAGAGAAAAACAGATTAGATCTCCAAATCTAGTGAACACAAGACGATAGTTCTGATTATCACACCACACGTAATCAAGGAGTAAGACAATATTTTGTTCTCAATTCCTAACCCTAACCTCTAATAGAAAAATTAGAGTGCGTCTTAATGCTTCACACGTTTTCCTTTTATGCGTTCTGCTAGTGTACGCAAAACAATGTATTGTGCACTTTTAATTTTGTTTCACATGTTCAAATGAGTATTTTTATATTTACCATAGACAAGCTATTAATAAATAAAATGTCTTTGTTAAGCACGGATTGGTAATTTTCCAGCTTGTGTGGCACAAACACATTGAATTTTAGCAACGCACAAAAAATTCAAATCCTCCACCCACGCATTGCTAATCTTGACACAATATAAATATTCTCATTGTGGTGCAATATCTTTCCCAAGGTTTTATTAAAAGTTGACTACTATCTCTGACATAACTTGAACTCAACATGGTAAATTTCAAAACAGCACCAGAAACTGCACAGCTACCATCAAGGCTTTACTTTCAATATCTATATATCTAGAAAAGTGAAATTGTGTGTGTGTGTGTGTGTGTGTGTGCATTTTCCTACCAAACTACTCAGTCAATTTTCAGTCCACAGACTCGAGATTACACATAAGGGCTATTGAGATTTCGGAAAATCTTTTTCATCGGTTTTCGGACAGAAATTTGCCTGTCAAGGGGTCAAAGTTCAATGATTTGAACTTTGAAAACTACCGCCAATTTTGGGTATAAACACTTGAAATTTTAGATGTAAGCTACCTGGACATGGATCAAGCCTTTTAATTTAAAAAAATAAATGTTAAAAGGTAAAAATTGGGGTCAAATTTTAAAAAATTTTGACCTCTGCGGTCTCTTCCAAATCACTCAGCCAATTTTTGGTCTGAACATTTGAAATTTTACTTAAAGTGTATTCAGACATAAGGCAAGCTTTTTAATCGGTTTTTGACCGGAAATTTGGTTGCCATAGGGTCGAAGTTCAAAAGATTTGACCTTTGCGGTCTCTAGCAAACTATTCAGCCAATTTTGGGTGTAAACATTTGAAATTTTACATAAAGTGTATTCAGACATGCAGTAGCAAGCTTTTTAATCAGTTTTTGGGCGAAATTTTGGCTGAATAGAGGTCAAAGTTGAAAGAGTAAACCTTTGCAGACTCTACCAAAGTCTTCCGCCAATTTTGGGTCTAAAAACTTGAAATTTTAGATGTAGGTTATCTGGACAGGAGTCAAACTTTGTAATATATATATATATATATATATATATATATACATACATGCTCATAAAGTTCTGAACAGTACGTAGGGCCCAAGCAAAGCCGGGCTGAACTGCTAGTCAGTCAATATTTCTAAAAATATATTCTTCAATATTCCTGTCATTTTAAGTTCTGAGATAAATTATTTCAGGCCTTGCATACATTCCTAAAATTAATCCCTTTTTTATTTTTATAAAAAGTGAAGATATGTTTTTCCATCTTTCTGCACTATCTTAGGTTAAGATTTTCACACGGACAGTTTTTATCTGAAAATACCTTATCATTGATAATTTTATCTCAATGTTTTAAGAGATCTTTGGCCATTGACGTACTATCTGCATGAAGATATTTTTAATATTGCATACATTTTTGTAAACTTATCTGTACTGTCGAGACATTCTGAATTATCTCCCTTTAGGATAAAGTATTTTATAGGCCAGAATTATTTCTCTTGTGCCTAGAATCCCTGATAACAAAAGATGAATCTCCAAATAATTTGCACACTAGCATATGGTAGCGAATCAAAGCCATGATTCTCACTATGTAGATAGCTTTGGTTGAAGTAATTTGAAAGTTTTTAGTCCATCAAAGATTCTAACAACCTACCTATGAAGTACATTTTTTTTTTCTTTTTGCATTTTCACCCCAAACAAGGCACATTGCCACTTTGGTGTAGGGGGGGGAGGCTACTATCAGGGGCAACAATTACTGGGGTACTATGTAGGGATTTGGGCAGCAAGATGTCGGTTCACGTTGCACTTGAACTTCTGCACATCGGTAGAGTTGGGGAAGCAGGGACCTGGAATGGAATTCCAAAGTCTAGCGGTTCTGGGGAAGAAACTACTGGAGTAGACAGATCTTTTACATCTAGGGATCTCTACAGTGTGGGGGTGGGATTTTGCAGCCTGTCGGGTCTGTCGAGGGTGTTCACATCGTGGGAGCACAAGTGTCTGCAGAAACTGATCGACTGCTACTGGGATGCAGAAAATCAATCGCCAGTAGATTTAAATACTGGGTAGACTAACAAAGTTTCACCAGGATATGGGAAGCATTTATCCTTTAAGAATATGATAGAAACTCGTTATGATTGAAGTTTTTTACCATGAAACATGGCATATTGTCAAGATCAGTTATTTCACTTGCATCGAGATTGTTGATCGCGACAAATGTGTGGATGTCACTTAGTGTATTTAATTAAGTTTGACTTTGTCTTATGTCGAGCAAACTACTTATGGTCCGTTAATGAAGGTTAAAGTCGATGTTTTATATTTGTTCGGTACTCTGATATCCTTTGAAACTAATATCAAGCCTCTGCTCAGCTACCCTGCATCCGCGCGAGCCTTTTCTAGTCTCACACAAAAACACGCGTTCACATTTCAAGCCATATTACTTGTCATATACATACGCGCACGCACGCATGCTCACACACGTACATATATTCACGTTCGCGTATATCCACTCACATTCACGTGTATACACACACACACGCTAACGTACACACATGTACTCACACACACGCACACGTACGCACAGATGGACAACGTCACTTCCCTTTCAAAGGAAATCCACACATTCGCAAAAGACCACTGGAAACAATTATAAAAGCAAGAGCAATAAGCAGCATTTTTTTTTTTTCAACTCGCCTTCCTGGGTGAGTGGTCAGCACACCAGCCGCCGCCATTTCGGCAGGCGCACGCGCGTACCCCATGCCACTTGCTACTATGTGGGACAAAAAGCTAACAAACAGTACGTACACTTTATACGCTTTCTCTCTCCAATGAACTGGATTGACATTCTCACTCTTTCTCTCTATATATACAACTTGTCCCAGAGAACACCACCGTGTAGCTGACTTCTAACATGGCGCACAGTTTAACTGATGTCAACCCTTTATCCTTTTCTTTGTCTACACGATGGACTGCCATTTCTCGTTCCACTACATTACTCACTTTTCTTTCCCCGCGCGAACAAACGATAGTGATCCGAACGTGAGATGAACACACATTTCCTTTTTCTTTCTACACCCCCAGTCCTACAACAAACGATGGTTACACCCGAACGCGGACATGAACATGTGTTACACCTAAAACATTCATTCTTTCAACAGTAATTGAGTGTTTTGTTTCCTTCTTTCCATTCGTTTCATTGTATTTCTTTTGTAACGGGATTAGGATTTATATATATACTAGTCCTCTACACATCTTACCGATTATTTATAGGGCTCTTTCGTGTTTCCTATAACCCTATTACAGTATTTTGGGTAGTTTTTAAGGTAGCTCTAGTGTCATGGTACCTATTTAATTTAAAAGAGTTCGAAAAGTGATTTCCTTAAGAATTGACAACGGCACACTGGCTTGGGAACATCTGAGAGAAAAGACTCCATGAAGAAAAAAAAGTTCAGCTCAAACATTCTTTGCTTTCTTGTGAATAACTTGCCATTTTAACCGGATAGGGATAATTAATGTATAAACGTGTATATGGTTTCTATAGTTTGTTGTAGACAAACTATTAATAAACGAAATTTCCTCGTATTGCATGTTTTTTTTATATATAATTTTAATTGGAATTTATTATTAAGATGAGTATTATTTATATTAATTTATTTATTACCAACTATTATTCTCATCTTTATTAGTTACTAGCATTTCAGCCCGGCGTTGCCCGGGTGTTTGGGGGTGTATGTTGAGAAAAAAAAAAGAAAAAGCGGTCAATTTTTTTAAACTTTGACCCCTATTATGTCCCCTTAACATTTATTGTTTTGGACTCAAATCAAGTTATTAAGTTATATCCATGTCCAAGGAACCTATATTTAAAATTTCAAGTGTTTAGACCCACAATTGGCAGAGGAGTTTGGTAGAATTCTCAAAGGTCAAATCGTTGAACTTTGACCCCTTGCTCGGGCGTTTGGAGGTGTATGCTGTGCAAAAAAAGCAAAAAAACAAAAAAAAATGGTTAATTTTTTTAAAACTTTGACCCCTATTATGACCCCTTAAAATTTATTGTTTCGGGCTCAAATCACTTTATTAAGTTAGATCCATGTTCAAGGAACCTATATCTAAAATTTCAAGTGTCTAGACCCAAAATTGTCGGAGGAGTTTGGTAGAGTTCTTAAAGGTCAAATCGTTGAAATTTGACCCCTTAACAGCCAAATTTCTGGCTGACACCCGTCACATCGATTTTCCCAAATCTCAGTACCCGGTATTTCAAATTTCGAGTCTATAGACTAAAAATTGACAGAGTTATTGCGTAGGGAAATGTACACAGACAGACAGACACACAGACACACAGACAAACAGACAGACACGTTCACTTTTATAGATATATAGATTGTTTTATGCGGTTACCACCTGACGAAGGCCAGAGGAATAGTTGGCCGAAACGTCGTAAAACAAAAACTAATGAAGATGAGAACAATAGTCCGTATAAATAATGTTTTTTTTAATTGCATTTTATGACACACGTATTACTGCCAAAATAATATGCAGCCATTTTTACACGTAATAGTTAACTAAAGATGATCATCCCATAAGAAAACCGAAAAAAAAACTAATAGGAAATTAATTAAAATGAATGTATAAAAGAATATGCAAATTAACTAGATCTTTTGCAGATGAATGCAATTCTATGACCCATATATAACAAAGTTGTATTTTCTTTTTAAATAAATAGAAAAAAGGGTTTTTAATATGCATATCGATACAAAAACCTAATTCATAGGAGTATATATATATATATATATATATATATATATATATATATATATATATATATTGTATTTTGTGTACAGAAAGTTTTTAAATGAGACAAGTCATTGGTACCGTCGGTTTCAAGCCCGATGTTTAGGACCATTTAAGATATCCATATCAAGCTCTCTTCAGCCAATACACATCTGGCTGAAGAGAGCTTGATATGGATATCTAAAACGGTCCTAATCATCGGGCTTGAAACCGACGGTACCAATGGCTTGTCTCATCGAACAACTTTCTGTACACAAAATATAAATACACTCTTATTTTTCGGAGTTTCCTTTTAATTGAGCACTCCGATGAATTTCTTTTTCCAAAAAAAAGAAAAAAAGACTAAGCATACATTTATATATATATATATATATATATATATATATATATATAAAGCATCTTCACTCATACCCATCTATGAAGATATCTCTATCAAAAGAACAAAGTACTTGGGCAAAAAATAAATGAATAAAGAGAATATCAAATGTTATAATATTATAATCTTCACTTGATGTTAATAAAGAAAAAAACAAAATCAATTCACTTCATAAACGTTAATTCTTAAAGTCTATTTACTTCAACAGTGCTCAATACGTAGGTAGAGGTAGGTAGTAAGTTATAAAATATATATGGCAATTAATATATATATATATATTATTATTATTATTATTATTATATGCACGTAATATTATACGATAATATATATTATGTGTACGTAATAATACTTAATAACAAAAAAATAAAAATACGTCCCATAAAAATAAAAATACGTCCCATAAAAATAAAAAATACGTCCCATAACAATAAAAATACGTCCCATAAAAATAAGGGCCGACTTATTAATATAGGAATAACAAAAAGGAGCTGATAGCTTTATAAAAAAACGCTAAAGCAACGAAAAAAATAAATAAAAATAAACAAATAAATAACAATGTTTCGAAGACGTTAATATCGTTAAATATATATATATATATATATATATATATATATATATATATATATATATATATATATATATATATAGACACACATTGTTGAACAGCACCGAGTGATTCTGCTTAATTGTCTTTTTTGTAATTTCTCCATTTTTCGTATGGTCGTTCTAATACCTCGGTCGAATTTGTGTAAGAAAGTTCCATAGTCGATTTCGCCCATGTTTTTTTCTTTGCAAGTACTTTCAACTGATTTTCTTTAGTCGTCTTCAGGCAGTTTTGATTACTGATCGTTTAAAGTCTAAATACTTTCATATGCTTCAGTTCAAATAATATAGTGAAGCGTCTCGCATGTAAAAAATGTTTTTAACGTAAGAAGTATAGCGTGGTTTGCTTGAAGCATTGTTAAAGAATAAAAGGTATTTTTGAAGGTTTACAATGCAGGAAGGTGAAATCGTTATGAACAGATAAATGAATGATAAATAATTCAATATTTTTTTTGTATTATTTTTTTATTTATTTACCTATCTGAATTTTTTTTTAAAATGTGGATGGTACTTATTCCAAAGGTCCTTTCGGGTAATAAACCATAATCAGCGGAGAAACAAATCTTCTCTCTAGGTTGTAAATTATTCAGAAACAAGGAATACGAAGTAAAAGGTAACGGTTCCTCATTCCATGGAGTTTCAAAAATAGGCTCTTCTCCTCAGGCCAAAAAATGTTAGCAATAAAGCACGTCGAGATAAATATCTATTTTTGCTAGTTAGCTCATTTTTGAAAACAGTCGAGAAAAAAAAAGTATTTTTTAAAGAAAATAAAAGTTTATAAGAGAAATGAATAAGAATACTAAACTAACAACCACCCACCCCAATATAAATAAAAAAAAATGGCATCAATAACCCCTTCGGTTCGTTAACTCCCTCCCCCCTCCCCGCCAATATAAATAAAATTAAAAAAATTTTAAAAAAAAGAAAAGGAAGAAATGGCATAAGTAAACATTGGATTCGATGTAATCGAAAGTTGCGTTTCAACCGACGTAAAAATGCCAATCCGTTTTTTTAAAGCAACTACGAACTCAAACAGGTGCTTCCTCGTAGTGTCCCTTGTGGACGTATCCCCACCGATGATAAGTTCGCGCGGGAGGAGTATGTATGTAATAGAGGGAAAAGATTGTACCACTTCCATTGATTGTAACCAAATTTGGCCGTGGATTAACAGCAGAAAAAAATAGGGATCTAAGTTTATCGAGTAAGTGGATAGGTGATAGGCCTATAACACACCAAAATGCGTGCACATTACATTTGCATGAAATGTCCAATCATTTTAGTTGTAAATATCCACGAGTTTCGAAAGTTCATAATCGGTGTTGCAATTAGTAAATCTCTTAAAAAATATCCGGGGATGAAGAAATGATGACAAGTTCGTGAAGACGAATCTTGTATTGGAGAGACGGAGTGAAATCCTATTCATGGAATTAAAACGTCGAGAGGCATATGAAGTCTTTATATATATATATATATATATATATATATATATATATATATATTGGCAGCAAGTCATTATTCAAGCACGTCTGAACACGACAGAGTGATTCTTTTTTCTGCTCTTTCTGGATATTTTTCCTATTTAGTCATTTTAATGTCAGCAGGCATGTTATATAAAATGGCGCTCTAAATTGTTGTTCGGCTATATTTTTCTCAAGTGCTTTTTACCGGTGCATCATATATATATATATATATATATATATATATATTTACGAGACAGATGCGAAAACATTAATTAAGAATGGTCCGTAAAAATACAATCATTTGAGGCCCCTAGCGCTGCTGTGCAACTTTTAGTTTCGGAGGAGATAGAGTTTGGAAATGTGGAGGCGGACTAACAGCTATATATATAGCTTTTTATATACTACATGAGATAGATTCGAAACCATTAATAAAACCAATTTCGGTAACAAAAGATGAAAACATAAGCCGCATCAGTCGATTCAGTAAATTATAGACATTTTTCCGTTTCTTATCGTCGATCGGTAACGGGAAATTAAATAGAGAATTTGTTAATGTCGATTGCAAATATATCACGATGACAGCTAATAGATCAAAATTTCTACATTTTAAAGACACGCGAGAGTTGAAAAACGTTAGGAAAAAAAATGTGCCTATAATTCACCAAAGATGGTTGCAATAGCAATGGCCAACGATACTTTATCTGAGAGTACATCTTTCAAACTGCTTGGTCTAACGTTCACAGGAAGCATGAGTTGGAACAATTATATTGAAAACATTGCCAGGGCAGCTGTGAAGAAGGTAGGCTCTCGTACTATGCTAGAAAA
Organism: Euprymna scolopes; assembly: GCF_053919585.1. Lineage (NCBI taxonomy): Eukaryota > Metazoa > Mollusca > Cephalopoda > Sepiida > Sepiolidae > Euprymna > Euprymna scolopes. Next base: position 163,409,545 of record NC_136489.1, on the reverse strand, counting down.
CTACTGACACCTGAAAGTATCTTGTACCTCTATAAGGCCATCATTCGCCCACGTATGGAGTATTGCTGTCACATCTGGGTTGCTGCATCTGCTGCTAGTTTCTCGCTCCTTGACAGGGTTTAAAAGAGAGTCGCCAATCTGATAGGCCCTGAACTGGCATCTAATCTTCAGCCTCTGTCCCATCGACGAAACGTTGCATCCCTCTGCCTGTTCTACAAGTATTTTAATGGTGAATGCTCTGACGAACTGCAGGCACTTATGCCCCCATGACGCAGACACCCTCGACAAACCCGACAGGCAGCTAAATCCCACACCCACACAGTAGAGATCCCTAGATGTAAAAGATCTTTCTACTCCAGTAGTTTCTTCCCCTGAACCGCTAGACTCTGGAATTCCATTCCAGGTCCCTGCTTCCCCAACTGTACTGACGTGCAGAAGTTCAAGTGTAACGTGAACCGACATCTTGCTGCCCAAATCCCAACATAGTGCCCCAGTAGCTGCTGTCCTTGATAGTAGCCCCTACTTCAAAGTGGCAATGTGCCTTGTTTGGGGTGAAAATGTAATAAAAAAAAAAATCGACTGAAATATTTGATTTATGTTTCAATTATTGAAAAAAAATATTTTGTTGCCGAAGTTGCTTCATGTTTGCAAATGTCTGATGTCTTATGACTATGTATTTCAGTCCCCATCTTTGGATAGAGCACTGTCGTAAATGTATCACACCTGCTGCTTAAATAGCTATAAAGCGAGGCTTCCTGTTTGTTTGTAAATATTTAAATGGGCATTTGTTGAGGTCATTTGCGAGCACCGATCCCATGAGCCAGTTGGTAGAGCTGCCGACTATCAACCTAGGTTAAATCCCCGGCTACGGAAAAGTGCTAATCCAGCCGCACTGACGAGTTGTGATACAAGGAGACGGTACTGTATGTGGATAACTATAAGATATATATAAGTCTGATGAATCCTAGCGTGGATGAAACCCGGCATATTCTGTGTAGCTAAATTGCCATATATATTTTATAAATTATATATATATAAACTACTTAATTTACTCACATAAAATTAATATACGAAAGTATAGATTTATGCGTAAACTTTAAGTATTTACTTCAAAAGTGCCCAATACATAGGTAGAGCTAGTTAGTAATTTATAAAATGTATATGGCGATTAAGCTACACTGAATATTCCGCGTTTCATCCACTCTAGGACTCTTCAGGCTATATATATATATATATATATATATATATATATATCAAGAAAGCGAGTTATCCCCCCTGGATTGATAATAAATAAATGATTGGAAAAAGTAATGAAATCTCTCATATTAATGTTAAAAATGGTTAATTAAAACTAATTAAATAAAAATAACAAATCTGTTACAAACGTAGAAATATGCTTAAAAATACTTATACTTGTAAAAAAAGAAGATCTATTGCTAAGCAAAGTTTATATCTAGTTACTCAAAGTTTATTAACGCATACAAATCGATAAAATTGATAATTAGTTTGGTTGTTTTGTTTTACGGCATATCAACCCTTTTCGGGTTATTTAATGCCGAATCCAGTTATTTTGTAGAAGATTTTATTCTTCAAACATTTTGTATTTTCAATCGCTAGTTTGTAGTGTTTGGTTTGGTTGTTTTATAGTGGGTTTTATCGTTTTTGTTCCCTGCCCTGCAGAACATGAATGAGTTTTGCAATAGGAGAGAGAAAAGGGTTACAGTATTAATGTTTGGTACATTTTAAGTTAGGAAACCAGTCAGGAAGTGGGGGAGATAGAAAGAGAAACGGGGAAATGGGAAGAAGGAAAAAGAGGGAAAAGTAGGTTTTTGTTTTTGGTTTTGCAGAACATAATAAAGTTTTGCAAAAAAAAAAAAAAAAAAAAAAAAGAAAAACAAAAAACATCAATGTTAGAAGCATTTCATCTTAGGATTGGTTGGTTGTTTTTGTTTTACGGCATATCAACCCTTTTCGGGTTATTTAATGCCGAATCCAAAGATTTTGAAGAAAAATGTTTTAATAAAATATATTTGTTGTTTTCAAATCAGTTTCTATTTAACCCCTAGTTGGGACCCTAACAGGTACTACCACTCCAGGTCAGAGTGGACCTGGGAGCAATGGTAATTAAAGGGTGGCTCCACACTCCCCAAAGCTCGCAAGCTGGGGCCTCACCACTGGATATAGTTTAAGGTCATATCCAGGACCTCATCTTAGGAAGCCAATATCTTCAGACAGCCTGATCTGGTAGCACCAGACAAACTGATAATTTGTTTCGTATAAAAATATACATAAATACATACATCATAGATTTGACCGTTATCAATAGTATCTAAGTGAATAAATATTGATTAATTATAAACAATAAATCAATAAAATATTTTATGTTTATGTCTATCGATATGGATACGCGAATTTAATGTTGGTGACTCTACAGTAAAATTAAAAGATGGCGTAACAAATTGAAAAATAATTGCAACTCCTCTTCTAATTTCGTATTTTACAATCATGCAATCATGCATGTATTTTATTTTAAAGTTGATAAGTTCTTTTCCTTCTGGGTTACTGGCGGAATATAATTATATATAAAAAAGAAAAGAAAACACACCAAAAAAAAAAAAAAAAAAAAACTTGTACTTACACCTAACAATTATACGGTTAAAAAATATTTTCTTGGAGAAAAAAAAAAAGTTTCTGCTGATAAATATTTTGCAAAAAAAAAAAAAGAAAATGAAATCCTAAATGAAATAAACATATTTTCATTTTTCAAGGAAGGTTTGACACCGATGATTGTAAAATTTCATTGGGGTGGGAGCAGCAAATAGTTTTAATCGACAATAATGTAAAAAAATTTCTTGAACAAATAAAACTAAGGGGATAATAATTTGAGTTCATCCATATTTACTATTATAATCTATATAAATAAAATGCACTCATTTTTTCCCGTCTGATTTTGACATTAATAGGATAAAAAATCAAGATATTTCATGCAAATATAATATGCACAAACGGCAGAACAATATCTGAGGTGTGTTATAGGCTTATTATTTCTCAAATTCCTCGATAATCTTAGATTTCTATACTTTTTCTGCTGAGAAGTCACGGCCAAAATCGGTTAAGATCAATGGAAGTGGTAAAATATTTTCTCTCTAATAAATTCCTCCTCACCCTGCCACCACTTAACACCGTTTGGGGATCGTTCACAAGGAACAGTTGAGAAGAGAACACCGGTTTGGCTTGGTAGTTCTTTCATGTGAAGTTATTTAAAATCACTAAACTAAGCTGCAGTGCTCTGTGGCGTAGTGGTTAGCGTGCTGGACAATTCACATTATATTTTCACGTTCGCGCCGACCTACCGTAGTCGGTTTTTTTTTCCCTAAACAACTGGAATGGACTTTTCTTGGTGGCCGAACTGTTAACGTTGCAGATGTTTTTTTTTTTGTTTTTTTCACACTTTATTTTCCTACTTTTACTCATGACTCCGGGTTTGATCCTTCCTACTTACCTACCATAACATTTTTTAAAACTCCTTCCCCCCGTCCCGGAAACAAACACTCGGGCAACGCCGGGTACCCCCGCTAGTATATTATAATTTACTATTATAATAGATTATTTTTATAATAAAATATTCAATAGCATAAAATATAATTTTTTTAAAAATTATGCATTTAATAATGCCTAAAGTATCTTAAACAAATCAGTATTTTCAATCATTTTTAAATAGTTGCAAAATTAATCACTTCGTAATATTTCGAAATTTGAAAGCATTAATAGAAAGTCGTTTTTGAATATAGAATTATTTACAAACCCCCATCTATCTATATATATATATAAAAGCGAAAATGTATGCATGTGTGTATGTATGTATGTATGTATGTATGTATGTACGCTTTTCCTCGATATCCACAAAAGGCTTCTTTCAGAGAAGCGCTCGCTCGGTTCACAACTTCTTAAAACTTTTTATATCATCTATAAATTGTAATATCTCACACTTTACCACGGAGCTCGCCTGTCTATTTAATTTTATTGACTTTCAAACGTTAATTATTCCACATTTCCCGCATTGGCACGCGTTACATTCGGTTTTCGGTATAAAAAATAGCGAAACTCAACTCTAATAACCGGCCGAAAGCCAGTGGTCTCTAGAGAGCTAAGTAAAGTTTGGTCAATGTTGACTTCGTCATATCAGATGGTAGCTTTCATTTTGAGAGGAGACGCTCCCCCTAATAAACAGGGAGCGGGTTTTTAAAAACAAACAAACCGATTTATTGACCTCATTAAAAACTGTCCCACAGAAAATGCTAACTGCTAAATAGATATCGCCGTCACGTCAATCAAAAACGCGCACCTGTTTTTTTTTTTTTTTCCACACTTTACTATTTTCCAACTGCGCGTCATCAAGGCTTCGTTTTTTTTTTCACGGGCGTCAAGGCTTAGGGTTTTTTTCACACACACCTACAAACACCCGGGCAATGCCGGGTACCCCTCGCTAGTCTATAGTATAAATCTGACCTGTGTGTTTTAATATACGTACATATGTATGTATGTATGTTTGCCTAAAACTTTTGACAGATACAACGGATTTTCACGAGATTGGCAGAGTTTTGAAGCTCAACCCTTCAAATGACAAATATCCGAAATTTGGCTAAAAACATTAATTCCTTCCCCGTCAACTAGGCACTTTTCTACAGGGAGTGGTCGCTTTTTTCGCCGATATTTTCGATAGTCATCCCCTCTTTTCTATTGACTAACCATAATTTCAATCATCGCCACTTCTAATTTGGCGATGGACGCAATGGTAAAGACGTTACGTTTTTTTGTTTTTTTTCCACGTTCTTTTCCTCCTTCGCTGTACAGGTTCGAGCCTGCCTGCCTACTACCACTTTTTCTTTTTTGTTTTTTTCTCAACATACACCTCCAAACGTCCGGGCAACGCCAGGAACCCAGGTTAGTGTATTATATAAGGTGACTTCTACAAGTTTCCAGACTTTTTTGCACAGGCATTTAAAATTGTCGTACACTTTTGAAAACTCAGTATGTTATTGTTGTACAATTTGTTGAGCAAGTTTTATGATTTTACGTTCAAATAAACAGCTTTAGCAGGAACTGGAATACACCCTACCGCTGTCACAGCTGGTGAATTTCAAAAATGCAAAACTGGTTATCTGGACATGAGCACACTTTAGAAGAATAATTTGCAATAAAATTCTGTTTTAAACTTGGGAAAAATGCCACAGAAGTGTATAGAATGATTCAGACTGCTTTTAGGCCATCTTGCATGAATCGAGCATCAGTTTTTGAGTGGCATAAGAGATTAAAGGAAGGCAGAGAGACTATGAGGGATGATGAGAGGTGTGGGAGGAGTAAGGAAGTCGGAACATCAGAGTTGATTGGACAATTTAGAATTTCATATATATATATATTTACGAGACAGATGCGAAAACATTAAGAATGGTCCGTAAAAAATACAATCATTTGAGGCCCCTAGCGCTGCTGTGTGACTTTTAGTTTCGGAGGAGATAGAGTTTGAAAATATGGAGACCGACAGACAGCTATATATATAGCCTTTTATATACTATATGAGATAGATTCAAAACCATTAATATAACCAATTTCGGTAACAAAAGATGAAAACATAAGCCGCATCAGTCGATTCAGTAAATTATAGACATTTTTCCGTTTCTTATTGGCGATCGGTAACGGGAAATTAAATAGAGAATTTGTTAATGTCGATTGCAAATATATCACGATGACAGCTAATAGATCAAAATTTCTACATTTTAAAGACACGCGAGAGTTGAAAAACGTTAGGAAAAAAAATGTGCCTATAATTCACCAAAGATGGTTGCAATAGCAATGGCCAACGACACTTTATCTGAGAGTACATCTTTCAAACTGCTTGGTCTAACGTTCACAGGAAGCATGAGTTGGAACAATTATATTGAAAACATTGCCAGGGCAGCTGTGAAGAAGGTAGGCTCTCCTACCATGCTAGAAAACTACTGACACCTGAAAGTATCTTGTACCTCTATAAGGCCATCATTCGCCCACGTATGGAGTATTGCTGTCACATTTGGGTTGCTGCATCTGCTGCTAGTTTCTCACTCCTTGACAGGGTTTAAAAGAGAGTCGCCAATCTGATAGGCCCTGAACTGGCATCTAATCTTCAGCCTCTGTCCCATCGACGAAACGTTGCATCCCTCTGCCTGTTCTACAAGTATTTTAATGGTGAATGCTCTGACGAACTGCAGGCACTTATGCCCCCATGACGCAGACACCCTCGACAAACCCGACAGTCAGCTAAATCCCACACCCACACAGTACAGATCCCTAGATGTAAAAGATCTTTCTACTCCAGTAGTTTCTTCCCCTGAACCGCTAGACTCTGGAATTCCATTCCAGGTCCCTGCTTCCCCAACTGTACTGACGTGCAGAAGTTCAAGTGTAACGTGAACCGACATCTTGCTGCCCAAATCCCAACATAGTGCCCCAGTAGCTGCTGTCCTTGATAGTAGCCCCTACTTCAAAGTGGCAATGTGCCTTGTTTGGGGTGAAAATGTAATAAAAAAAAAATCGACTGAAATATTTGATTTATGTTTCAATTATTGAAAAAAATATTTTGTTGCCGAAGTTGCTTCATGTTTGCAAATGTCTGATGTCTTATGACTATGTATTTCAGTCCCCATCTTTGGATAGAGCACTGTCGTAAATGTATCACACCTGCTGCTTAAATAGCTATAAAGCGAGGCTTCCTGTTTGTTTGTAAATATTTAAATGGGCATTTGTTGAGGTCATTTGCGAGCACCGATCCCATGAGCCAGTTGGTAGAGCTGCCGACTATCAACCTAGGTTAAATCCCCGGCTACGGAAAAGTGCTAATCCAGCCGCACTGACGAGTTGTGATACAAGGAGACGGTACTGTATGTGGATAACTATAAGATATATATAAGTCTGATGAATCCTAGCATGGATGAAACCCGGCATATTCTGTGTAGCTAAATTGCCATATATATTTTATAAATTATATATATATAAACTACTTAATTTACTCACATAAAATTAATATACGAAAGTATAGATTTATGCGTAAACTTTAAGTATTTACTTCAAAAGTGCCCAATACATAGGTAGAGCTAGTTAGTAATTTATAAAATGTATATGGCGATTAAGCTACACTGAATATTCCGCGTTTCATCCACTCTAGGACTCTTCAGGCTATATATATATATATATATATATATATATATATATATATCAAGAAAGCGAGTTATCCCCCCTGGATTGATAATAAATAAATGATTGGAAAAAGTAATGAAATCTCTCATATTAATGTTAAAAATGGTTAATTAAAACTAATTAAATAAAAATAACAAATCTGTTACAAACGTAGAAATATGCTTAAAAATACTTATACTTGTAAAAAAAGAAGATCTATTGCTAAGCAAAGTTTATATCTAGTTACTCAAAGTTTATTAACGCATACAAATCGATAAAATTGATAATTAGTTTGGTTGTTTTGTTTTACGGCATATCAACCCTTTTCGGGTTATTTAATGCCGAATCCAGTTATTTTGGAAATAGTATTCATATTGCATCCAGTTATTTTGTAGAAGGTTTTTATTCTTCAATCTCTTTGTATTTTCAATCGCTAGTTTGTAGTGTTTGGTTTGGTTGTTTTATAGTGGGTTTTATCGTTTTTGTTCCCTGCCCTGCAGAACATGAATGAGTTTTGCAATAGGAGAGAGAAAAGGGTTACAGTATTAATGTTTGGTACATTTTAAGTTAGGAAACCAGTCAGGAAGTGGGGGAGATAGAAAGAGAAACGGGGAAATGGGAAGAAGGAAAAAGAGGGAAAAGTAGGTTTTTGTTTTTGGTTTTGCAGAACATAATAAAGTTTTGCAAAAAAAAAAAAAAAAAGAAAAACAAAAAACATCAATGTTAGAAGCATTTCATCTTAGGATTGGTTGGTTGTTTTTGTTTTACGGCATATCAACCCTTTTCGGTTTATTTAATGCCGAATCCAAAGATTTTGAAGAAAAATTTTTTTAATAAAATATATTTGTTGTTTTCAAATCAGTTTCTATTTAACCCCTAGTTGGGACCCTAACAGGTACTACCACTCCAGGTCAGAGTGGACCTGGGAGCAATGGTAATTAAAGGGTGGCTCCACACTCCCCAAAGCTCGCAAGCTGGGGCCTCACCACTGGATATAGTTTAAGGTCATATCCAGGACCTCATCTTAGGAAGCCAATATCTTCAGACAGCCTGATCTGGTAGCACCAGACAAACTGATAATTTATTTCGTATAAAAATATACATAAATACATACATCATAGATTTGACCGTTATCAATAGTATCTAAGTGAATAAATATTGATTAATTATAAACAATAAATCAATAAAATATTTTATGTTTATGTCTATCGATATGGATACGCGAATTTAATGTTGGTGACTCTACAGTAAAATTAAAAGATGGCGTAACAAATTGAAAAATAATTGCAACTCCTCTTCTAATTTCGTATTTTACAATCATGTAAACATGCATGTATTTTATTTTAAAGTTGATAAGTTCTTTTCCTTCTGGGTTACTGGCGGAATATAATTATATATAGAAAAGAAAAGAAAACACACCAAAAAAAAAAAAAAAAAAAAAAAAACTTGTACTTACACCTAACAATTATACGGTTAAAAAATATTTTCTTGGAGAAAAAAAAAAAAAGTTTCTGCTGATAAATATTTTGCAAAAAGAAAAAAAAGAAAATGAAATCCTAAATGAAATAAACATATTTTCATTTTTCAAGGAAGGTTTGACACCGATGATTGTAAAATTTCATTGGGGTGGGAGCAGCAAATAGTTTTAATCGACAATAATGTAAAAAAATTTCTTGAACAAATAAAACTAAGGGGATAATAATTTGAGTTCATCCATATTTACTATTATAATATATTATAATTTACTATTATAATATATTATAATTTACTATTATAATATATTATTTTTATAATAAAATATTCAATAGCGTAAAATATAATTTTTTTAAAAATTATGCATTTAATAATGCCTAAAGTATCTTAATAAACAAATCAGTATTTTCAATCATTTTTAAATAGTTGCAAAATTAATCACTTCGTAATATTTCGAAATTTGAAAGCATTAATAGAAAGTCATTTTTGAATATAGAATTATTTACAAACCCCCATCTATCTATATATATATAAAAGCGAAAATGTATGTATGTATGTGTGTATGTATGTATGTATGTATGTATGTATGTATGTATGTATGTATGTACGCTTTTCCTCGATATCCACAAAAGGCTTCTTTCAGAGAAGCGCTCGCTCGGTTCACAACTTCTTAAAACTTTTTATATCATCTATAAATTGTAATATCTCACACTTTACCACGGAGCTCGCCTGTCTATTTAATTTTATTGACTTTCAAACGTTAATTATTCCACATTTCCCGCATTGGCACGCGTTACATTCGGTTTTCGGTATAAAAAAAAAAGCAAAACTCAACTCTAATAACCGGCTGAAAGCCAGTGGTCTCTAGAGAGCTAAGTAAAGTTTGGTCAATGTTGACTTCGTCATATCAGATGGTAGCTTTCATTTTGAGAGGAGACGCTCCCCCTAATAAACAGGGAGCGGGTTTTTAAAAACAAACAAACCGATTTATTGACCTCATTAAAAACTGTCCCACAGAAAATGCTAACTGCTAAATAGATATCGCCGTCACGTCAATCAAAAACGCGCACCTGTTTTTTTTTTTTTTCACACTTTACTATTTTCCAACTGCGCGTCATCAAGGCTTCGTTTTTTTTTTTTCAAGGGCGTCAAGGCTTAGGGTTTTTTTCACACACACCTACAAACACCCGGGCAATGCCGGGTACCCCTCGCTAGTCTATAGTATAAATCTGACCTGTGTGTTTTAATATACGTACATATGTATGTATGTATGTTTGCCTAAAACTTTTGACAGATACAACGGATTTTCACGAGATTGGCAGAGTTTTGAAGCTCAACCCTTCAAATGACAAATATCCGAAATTTGGCTAAAAACATTAATTCCTTCCCCGTCAACTAGGCACTTTTCTACAGGGAGTGGTCGCTTTTTTCGCCGATATTTTCGATAGTCATCCCCTCTTTTCTATTGACTAACCATAATTTCAATCATCGCCACTTCTAATTTGGCGATGGACGCAATGGTAAAGACGTTACGTTTTTTTGTTTTTTTTCCACGTTCTTTTCCTCCTTCGCTGTACAGGTTCGAGCCTGCCTGCCTACTACCACTTTTTCTTTTTTGTTTTTTTCTCAACATACACCTCCAAACGTCCGGGCAACGCCAGGAACCCAGGTTAGTGTATTATATAAGGTGACTTCTACAAGTTTCCAGACTTTTTTGCACAGGCATTTAAAATTGTCGTACACTTTTGAAAACTCAGTATGTTATTGTTGTACAATTTGTTGAGCAAGTTTTATGATTTTACGTTCAAATAAACAGCTTTAGCAGGAACTGGAATACACCCTACCGCTGTCACAGCTGGTGAATTTCAAAAATGCAAAACTGGTTATCTGGACATGAGCACACTTTAGAAGAATAATTTGCAATAAAATTCTGTTTTAAACTTGGGAAAAATGCCACAGAAGTGTATAGAATGATTCAGACTGCTTTTAGGCCATCTTGCATGAATCGATCATCAGTTTTTGAGTGGCATAAGAGATTCAAGGAAGGCAGAGAGACTATGAGGGATGATGAGAGGTGTGGGAGGAGTAAGGAAGTCGGAACATCAGAGTTGATTGGACAATTTAGAATTTCATATATATATATATTTACGAGACAGATGCGAAAACATTAAGAATGGTCCGTAAAAAATACAATCATTTGAGGCCCCTAGCGCTGCTGTGTGACTTTTAGTTTCGGAGGAGATAGAGTTTGAAAATATGGAGACAGACAGACAGCTATATATATAGCCTTTTATATACTATATGAGATAGATTCAAAACCATTAATATAACCAATTTCGGTAACAAAAGATGAAAACATAAGCCGCATCAGTCGATTCAGTAAATTATAGACATTTTTCCGTTTCTTATCGTCGATCGGTAACGGGAAATTAAATAGAGAATTTGTTAATGTCGATTGCAAATATATCACGATGACAGCTAATAGATCAAAATTTCTACATTTTAAAGACACGCGAGAGTTGAAAAACGTTAGGAAAAAAAATGTGCCTATAATTCACCAAAGATGGTTGCAATAGCAATGGCCAACGATACTTTATCTGAGAGTACATCTTTCAAACTGCTTGGTCTAACGTTCACAGGAAGCATGAGTTGGAACAATTATATTGAAAACATTGCCAGGGCAGCTGTGAAGAAGGTAGGCTCTCCTACTATGCTAGAAAACTACTGACACCTGAAAGTATCTTGTACCTCTATAAGGCCATCATTCGCCCACGTATGGAGTATTGCTGTCACATTTCGGTTGCTGCATCTGCTGCTAGTTTCTCGCTCCTTGACAGGGTTTAAAAGAGAGTCGCCAATCTGATAGGCCCTGAACTGGCATCTAATCTTCAGCCTCTGTCCTATCGACGAAACGTTGCATCCCTCTGCCTGTTCTACAAGTATTTTAATGGTGAATGCTCTGACGAACTGCAGGCACTTATGCCCCCATGACACAGACACCCTCGACAAACCCGACAGGCAGCTAAATCCCACACCCACACAGTAGAGATCCCTAGATGTAAAAGATCTTTCTACTCCAGTAGTTTCTTCCCCTGAACCGCTAGACTCTGGAATTCCATTCCAGGTCCCTGCTTCCCCAACTGTACTGACGTGCAGAAGTTCAAGTGTAACGTGAACCGACATCTTGCTGCCCAAATCCCAACATAGTGCCCCAGTAGCTGCTGTCCTTGATAGTAGCCCCTACTTCAAAGTGGCAATGTGCCTTGTTTGGGGTGAAAATGTAATAAAAAAAAAATCGACTGAAATATTTGATTTATGTTTCAATTATTGAAAAAAAATATTTTGTTGCCGAAGTTGCTTCATGTTTGCAAATGTCTGATGTCTTATGACTATGTATTTCAGTCCCCATCTTTGGATAGAGCACTGTCGTAAATGTATCACACCTGCTGCTTAAATAGCTATAAAGCGAGGCTTCCTGTTTGTTTGTAAATATTTAAATGGGCATTTGTTGAGGTCATTTGCGAGCACCGATCCCATGAGCCAGTTGGTAGAGCTGCCGACTATCAACCTAGGTTAAATCCCCGGCTACGGAAAAGTGCTAATCCAGCCGCACTGACGAGTTGTGATACAAGGAGACGGTACTGTATGTGGATAACTATAAGATATATATAAGTCTGATGAATCCTAGCGTGGATGAAACCCGGCATATTCTGTGTAGCTAAATTGCCATATATATTTTATAAATTATATATATATAAACTATAAACTATTGAGTGGCATAAGAGATTCAAGGAAGGCAGAGAGACTATGAGGGATGATGAGAGGTGTGGGAGGAGTTAGGAAGTCGGAACATCAGAGTTGATTGGACAATTTAGAATTTCATGGGTGAAGACCGTTGTGTGTCTATAGAGACAATAGTGCAGGTTACGGTTAGTGTGGGAACAATTATTCATAAAGAACTGAAGATGCAGAAGATCTGCTCAAAGTTTGTCCCAAGGGTGCTCCATCCTCATCATACACTATTTGAACAAGATGCGCATTATGATGGTTTCTCACCCTCTCGGAAATCCAGACATTGCTCCCTGTAACGTTTGGTTATTACCTAAGCTCAAGGACTCCCTAGAGGCTGTCATTATGAGACAAATGACATGAAAGACACTGTGACGAAGGTCATTGACATGCTCACACATAAGGATTCCACGGGCCTTACAGAAGTTGTGGGAATGGTACAACAAGTGCATTACAGCCAGAGGAGATTACTTCTGAGGGGTCTAGAGTTTCATGTGTGTACTATCAGTAAAAGTGCCTATACGAAAAAATGTCTGGAAACTTATTGAAGGTGCCTCGGAATTGAAGGTTTTACATTCAATAATTTGGCAAAGAAGGTCTGTACTATCATTGGAATCGCTCGGGCAGTTTACGGAAAATGCTGAAAGATGCGAAAACACTAATGAAAAAATCATTTGTTTGCTATTATTGGTTTGTTATAAAACATTTATTTTTCTTTATATTCATAAAACATGCCTTATAATGACTGTTTTCTTTTCTTGATATGAATTTTAATTTTTTTTTATTATAAAAAAAAAATCTAAATATTTATTTTTCTTTGAGCAAAACAAATTATAAATAAAAAAAATGACTAAGTTCAGCATTTGCACCCCCTCCATTTAGGCCCAAAAGTCCCAAGGGGACGTCAATTCCTGGTGAAAATGAACAAACGGTGCAGTTTTAGGCCTTAACGTATGTAAATTTGAGTTCTGCACCATGCAAAAAAAGAAATAAGTCCATCATTTGCGCCCCCCCCCCCAAAAAAAAAATTTAGCCCCAAAAGTCCCTTAGGCCTTAATGTATGTAAATTTGAGTTCAGTACTAAGCGAAACTGCTAAATAGACATACACAGAAAACTTTGGACAAACACGGTAAAATAGTCCCAAAAATGGAGTGTTTTCATTAGTCCTAAAAGAGCCCTTGGGGCACACCCAAGAGTTATTGCGAAGTATAGACAAACAAAATTATATACAGATAGAACTTTTCAGAAAGTTTTATAAAAATCCAAAGCACCAATTTTTTTTAATGAGCACAAAAGTGTCAATTTTACTCATTTTAACCTGAAAGGCATCCTTAAGAAGGCAACCGGAGTTTTCCTGGAAAATCGGTTCTGTTACTTTTTTACTCATATCATGTTTAATGTTTGTGCAAAATTTCAAAAAATTTCAAGGCGTAGTTATTAAGAAAAGTGTGGACGGACTAACGGACAAAGGTGAATTTACAGGTTCACACGCCTTTCGTTGGGGAACCAAAACTTATTAAAAATGCATAAAAAAGGAAAAAAAATCATCAAAAGAAATAAAAGAAATTTTAAATAAAAAATGTCTCAAATATAAAAACTGAAGCAATTAAATTTATAATATACACGCTTTTATATGCACTATCAAAATTGCCATTTTACTTCAACTGCAGAGACCTTCATCATATGTAGCTGAACATATTTGTATATAATACAATAAAGGGAGTCATCGATATATTTTAAATTATCAGTCTGTAAAAAAAATCACTGAAATTTATAGATTACATATTCTGTCAAACTCAATAAGTCTGACACTTAAAGAGATTTGCCGACAATTTTCATTAGATGATATGTAATGTTTAAATGAAATTGCACCGATTGTAAACATTGATATTGTAAATGTCATACAAAATTTTGTTGCCTAAGCATTAAACATTTTCTCATATTAATATATTTTTTATTCTTTTCAGAACAAAAAGTGATAATGATATGTACAAGGAGGAATGATTGTCACCTTAAAAATGACGACATGATTCCATTTCCGTTTGGTGAAAATCGTTTTTTTTTTTTTTTTTTTGTTGCAGAACATTTATTAGTTGGCCAGTTACATAGAAATCCAAAGAGTAATAGGAGCTTTCTATCATGTCTGAAAGTGACACAATGTTCAACAAGTGGGATCGGAGATGCGCCGTTGTACAACTCATGCTCTCTACCGATCCAAGTGATGAAAACAGGACCATTGCCAGCACCCTCAAAATGCAAATCCAAATGGGTTAATGCTTGACGGCAAAGATTAACACATCGGACGACCCACGATTATGGTGTTTAGTGTTGTTTCAAGTGAGGGCCACATCTTCGAAGTCGGTTTGAAAGTCAACACCAAAGAGTACATGTGTGTGGTGAAGAGTGTGGTGGTCCCCTGGTGTAATAAAATGGCCGCTAGCAGACCCTGGGTGTGACAGCAGGAATTGCCACTGATTCACAAGTCCAAAGAGACCCAGGCTTGTCTTCAGAAGGAGTGCTACGACTTTGTACCTGTCTATCACTGGCCCCTCTCCTCCTTCGATCTGAACCCATTGGACTACTTTGCTTGGTTATACGTCGAGAACATCACCAACATGACCTCCCACAACACCAAAGGCAGCCTGATCACCATTCGCCGAGCTCGCACTGGCACTTGTGAAAAAAGCATACTCCCTGTTCTGGACTTGTAACAAGGCGGTGATTGAGGCTGAAGCCAGCTACATTGAATAGATGTCAGTTCTACTACATAATCAAGTTAACTGAATTGATATTTTCAATAAAAGTTTTCAAATAAAGCTGTAGTGTTGTTTTCTTTAGTGTGACAACTTTATTGTTCCAACCTGAAAGTCTACTGTGAAAGAACAATTTATTTCATATTTTTAGATGACAGGATACTTTATAGAAGCAATAGTTATTTTCACCATTCATTTCTACAGACAAACGGATAAATAAAGAATGATGGAGAGATCTCGTGTTTTAGTTTGTGTGCAGACATCTTATGTTTGGATGAAGAGCTTCTTGACAGTTATCTATATACCTATAAAAGTGAAATTATCTGTGTGTGTACATTTCCCTACCAAAGTACTCTGTCAATTTTCAGTCTACAGACTCGAGATTTGACATAAGGAGTATTGACATTTGGGAAAATCTTTTTAATCGGTTTTCTGCCAGAAATTTGGCTGTCAAGGGGTCAAAGTTCAACGAGTTGACCTTTGAAAACTCTACCAAACTCCTCCACCAATTTTGGGTCCAAATATTTGAAATTTTAGATGTAGGTTACCTGGAACTGGATCAAACTTTTTCAGCTCAAAAACAATGAATGTTAAGGAGGTCAAAATTCGGGCCAAATTAAAAAAATTTTGACCTCTAAGCCAATTTTTGGTCTTAACATTTGAAATTGTATTCAGACATGAGGTAAGCTTTTTAATCTGTTTTGGGGCGAAGATTTGTCTGCCAAGAGGTCAAAGTTGAAAAAGTTGACCTTTGCAAACCCTACCAAACTTCTCCGCCAATTATGGGTCTAAACATTAGAAATTTTAGATGTAGGTTAGCTGGACATGAGTCAAACTTTTTAATATATATATTCATATGCGAATAAAGTTATGAACAATACATAGTGCCCGAGCAAAGCCGGGCTGAACTGCTAGTATATATATATATATATATATATATATATATATATATATATATATATATATATACTAGTATATATATATATGAAGTTATTAAATGATGCTAAATAAAAATTTGCAACATTTATGGTTCAAAAACAAGGAACATAATAAAGTCAATAATTTATACTTTTATATTCAGAAAAAAAAATCAATAGAAAATTATATTAAAAAGAAATTTTACTATAAAGTATTAAATTTAATACATTTTAAAAACGTTAACGTTTAAAGAAAAAATATTTACTGTATATCTTGTTTTTAAACAATAAATTACATTTTTCATGGTTTTAATTCCTTTCGTTTGAGCATTTTTTTGTTTCCAAAATGGGATTGTGTCTGTAAATATTTATGTTTTTAAACCAATGTGTGCATGTTAGTACTTTAGAAAACCTTAGAAGCTGTCGTTTTGAGACAATTGAGGAGATGAAAGGGGCTGTGACAAGGGTAATTGGCACGCTTACACGAGAGGACTTCCGCAAGGCCTTCCAAAAGTTGTTGGAACGGTATAACAAGTGCATTGCAGCCGGAGGAGATTACTTTGAATGAGGCTAGAGTTTAATGAATGTACTATCAATTAAAATATCCATAGAAAAAAGTCTGTAAACTTATTGAAGGCAGTTTGTAATTTAACACGTCACCAGCTCACGCCCTCTTATCATTTATAAAAGTACGGCTTACACAGTACTAATTCGTATTATTTGGATTCATCGGATTACTGTTCTCATCTTGAGTGTTATTTCACAACGTTTCGGTCGATGTAACCTTCGATCTTCTTCAGGTGTATCTTGTCGAACTCGGGAATGTTTCTGTCGAACTCAGGAATTTGAACAGAATTTCGAATGGAATCCTTTATTTATTTCACGGAGGTAGCATGCTCTTGTTCCGTCAGCCATGATGGATAGAGGTCCTAAGTAATTCGCAATTGTATTTTTTGATCACCCACACTGAGGATTGAACTCTTAATCTTCAGGAGAATATCACTTAATTTTTTTCCAAGTACTCTAACCACTGCACAATATATGACATAATCGCGTTGACACACCAGTTCTTGTCAGATCACTAAAGTTAGGCAACATTGAGCCTGGTTAGTACCAGATGAGTGACCATTTGAGAATTCTAGGCGCTGAATGTGCCCTCTGCTTATCTCGGCACTTCTTTCCAGTCGTCATGTACATACACTTTACTTGCCACTGGTATTTAACAATGTCGACTCAGGAGAGATATCGTTGGAGATTTTGCACCTCCTCCCACAAAAATTTCATGTGCAGGCACCCCTAGTGAGTATCCATAGTCTGTCAAAGACTGAATGGGCCTGTAACCACTGCACCACAGGTCCTTGCGAAAAATACGATTGCAAATTACTTAGGACCTCTATCCAGTCATGGCTAATGGAACAAGAGTACACTACCTTCATTAAGTAAAAGGGTTCCGCTCAAAAGTCCATTTAAATTCCTGAGTTCGACAGAAACATTCCCGAGGTCGACAAGAAGATCGGAGGTTACATCGACCGAAACGTTGTGAAAATCGCACTAAAGATGAGAAGAGTAGTCCGATTAATCCAAATAATAAAGATAACCGATCCTCATCTAAAAAAATCATAAGTGTTTATGCGATTTGACGTTTAACTTTCCGTGATAAGTCAGATCAATTTAAAAATAATAATTTTGGTAAATAGTTGTAGGTAGACTTCAATGTAACACACACACACATTGAATGCCTACTGGAGAGAACTTGAATGCCTACTAGACACTATCCTCGAGTGTCTAAGGTCTCTCTGTACAGGGGTTTGTCAGAAAAATCTGGCATGAGGATACTTTTTCCATAGAAGTAAACCCTGACCAAATATTCAAAATCACATTTTGTATTCGCTGCCCAAATAAGATCTCCTCACTATGGCTACCCCACAGCTTTTCCGAGGAATGGTGCACCTTCTCCAAGTGATATTACCTCAAGTAATAGAACGAAGCTGGATACTCCACCAGACTAGATAAATTCTTGTCCTGGAATCCAGTAAGACAATAAAACCAACATGAAAGATATACTACAACGTATAAAAATGGTTAATTGGGGAGAGGAAAATTATGTTCTCAGTTTCTTTACTAACTCAGTGTTTGAGAGATAAAGAACTTTAATGGAACATTCGAATAGCTATGTATCTCATATAGACTTCAAGTGTTAGCCCCAGGTCGTGGGCCCCTTGATTTCTGAGAACTTCGACTAAAGTAAAATAAAACAAAAAGTAATGTCACTATTATTATTTGACCACAAATAATAATATAATGACATAGGTAATGCCACTTAAATCGGGTTTGTGGGTGATCCAAGAAAAATAAAGCATTCAAAATGATTTGTATCTGAAATATTAAATGATTAAATTAAATATAGTTGTTTTATCATGTTCTGACTAGTCAGCTTTGCTTTGGTTCATTCTGAAAAAAAAAGTTGTCTAAAAGATGTTTAAATTATTTGTGTTCTAAAATTCTTTCTTGGTGTTTGAGGGATACAAAATGCTAATGAAACATTCGAATATCTATGTATCTCATAAGGAGTTCAAGTATTAGCCCCAGGTAGTGAGCCCCTTGATTTCTGAGAACTTCGACTGAAGTAAAACAAAAAAAAAATAAGAAGAAAAAGCCGAAATAGCGGCTGCAGACATTATGCAAGAGTAGAAGGGCTAAAAATATACACTGTGGCTAAATACAGAATATCAAAACTTGAATACCAGGTTATTTATAATATACACACTGACAAGTAAATTATAGCCTATTATAGCTAGTTTAAATTCATCCTTGAAATAGCTGAAGTAATATAGACAACAAAAACAACAAAACAAAAAATGATAAAAAAAAAATCAAATGTATAAAAAATGTTACAAAAGACAATAAGTAACTCTTATACCTAAATAAGTTTTTTTTTATATATATAGTTACACTTATTTTAAAGCGTTTATTTATTACCGAAATAGAAGAAGTGTTGAATGCTTAAGTTAGAATGAGAATAAAATAGCTGACATGAGACGAACATGTGGGGAGTCTCGATAATTGTTCAAAAATCGAAAAATAAACAAAATTCCCCAACGGGCTTTATATTACATTTATTTTTAACTAGCCTGGGTGCTCGGCGTTGCCCGGGTGTTTGAAGGTGTAAAAAAAGAAAAGTGGTAGTAGGCAGGTAGGCTCGAACCCACAATGTCAAGGCAGAAAAGAATGTGAAAGAAAATGTGAGATCTTACCGCTACTCCATGACGCGACCGGAAGCATAAAGCGTTCAAATTTAATGTAGTCAATAAAAAAGATGACTTGCAGAAATGGCGTTTTTTTTGTTTTGTTTTTTTACATAAACGTCACCACTTATCAAGGCCGATAGGCCACTCAAGGATAAGGGTTAAAGAGTGTAGAGTAGTCAAAAGGACAATATAGTAATCGATAGTAATGGAAGTTCGGTAAATTTGTTAACTTAAGTGAACGGCTCATCAGAAACTTGTTCACGTTGGACTTGAATACAACCATATTATAGACAGCTGGAAAGCAGGAAAACGGAAGACAATTCCACAGGCGTGCAGTTCTAAGAAAGAAGCTTTGATCATGGAATCTGTTTAGGTTTAGGCACAGATAGTGGGGAAAATTATTGATAATGTTTTCAGCTAGTCTAGTGTTTCTTGTGAAAGTTTGGCGAGGGGGGGACCATAGATTGAAGCTCAGTCGAACACTTTCCATGAAAATAACGATAAAGCAGAGACAAACTCGCAACATCTCTTCTGTGAGACAGAGGTTGCAGCGAAGAGAAAAGGACATCTCCCACCAGGCCACGAAGACTATTTTGAACCCTATCAAGGCAGGACAAGTCTTTTCTAGCAGCTCCTGCCCATATGTGCTTTTAAACCTCCGACAAAGGCCGTTTTTAATTTGAGGGAAAAGCAGCTAGGCCAAAAAAAAGGGGGGGGGGCACTGGCAGTATCCAAATAAATAGTAATCGTCTCAATATGAAGGATTTCCCCTACATTGACCGAGGACCAATTACAGAACAGATACTACCTGGGTGAAGGCAAGGCGCTGGCAGTTGCGTTTGATTAGTTTCGCTATATTTATACAAAAAAAAAAACAAACAGCCGACATGACGAGACGGTGGGAATTTTTTAAAACTTAATCAAAAAAAAAAAAGAAGAGACAATATCCGTTTGCAAATCCGAGATATTACAATCTAGGAAGTATGCAAAAATTTCTTGTGGAATCTAACCGACACGAAAATCCTGATGCAAAAAGGCTTTCGTGGACATACACAAATGCTTTTTATATATAAGACTAGCGGGGGTACTCGGCGTTGCCAGGGTGTTTAGAGGTGTGTACATTGGGGGGGGGGGTCAAAACAAAAGAATAACAAAGTAATATTTTCATCTTCAGAAAAAAATTTTACTATAAAGTACTAAATTTAATGCATTTTAAAAACGTCAAGGTTTAAAAAAAATATATCTTGTTTTTAAACAATAAATTACATTTTCATAGTTTAAATCCCTTTCGTTTTATGATGCTCTATTTCGACCATTGAGCATTTTCTGTTTCCAAGATTGGATTGTATATGTAAATATTTATGTTTTTAAATCAATGTCTGACATCAAACTGTGTACTTATTGTCTCTGTAGACACACGACGGTTCTTATCCATGAAATTCTTTATTTGGCCAGTCAACTCTGATGTTCCGATTTCCTTACTTTTCTTGCACCTCTCATCATCCCTCAAAGACTCCATTCCTTCCTTGAATCTCTTATACCACTCAAAAACTGATGCTCGATTAATGCAAGATGGTCCAAAAGCAGTCTGAAGCATTCTATACGTTTCTGTGGCATTTTTTTCAAGTTTTAAACAGAATTTTATTGCATATCGTTTTTCTAAAGTGTCCTCACATCCAGATTGCATTTTTGACATTCATTGGCTGTGACAATCAGGCTTTAGTAGGGTGCATTCCAATTCCTGCTGTGGCTGTTCATTTGAACGTGAAATCATAAAAATTGGCCGGTCATCTCATAAGATGTATAGCAAACTGAATTTTCAAGAGTCTGCAACAATTTTTAAATGCCTGTACAAAAAAAAACAAAAGTCTGGAAACTTATTTAAGGCACCTTATGTATGGAATTTGTGCTCAATTCGAAAATGTCATAATTTCAAATGATTCAATAACGTGAAGAGTGTTTGGTGCAGCGATATTCATTTCTAAGTTTGTTTTTTTTTCATTGACTTTAACAGTCATACAAAGCTGGAAGATAAAATGAGTTTGGAATAAATTATTTATGAAAACTTGTTTTGTTTGTTATAGAGTCTCAGGTTTTATGGCGGCGTGTTTATTCATTTTATATTAAATAATAATAAAAAGAAAATGGCCTTCCAAGGATAATAAGACCTTTATGCTCATCAAAGTAAACTTTACTAGACTCAACATAAAACATTTCAACAAAGAACCTCTTCAAGGTTCACAAATAAAATAAACGCAAATATAAAGAAAGAAACAAAATGAAAAAGAAATTTAAAAAAAAACAACTATACACATACAAATTTCAAACTTTAATGGTTTTAAGACCAAAACTAGTGCAGATATTTTCCTGCTTTCCAGCTGACTACAATATGGTTGTCTTCAAGTCTAACGTAAACAAGTTTATGATGAGTCGTTCCATATAAGTTAACAAATTTATCGAATTTCCATTACTAACGATTACTATATTGCCCAATTTCTACAGTACACTCTTTAACCCTTATCCTCGAGTGGCCTCTTGGCCTTGATAAGTGGTAATGCCTATGTAAAAAATATATATATATATAGCAACAGTGTTTAACCTTCAACAACATCTGAACACATCCCAAGCATTATGCAATGTAAAATAAAAATAAAAATTTAAAAAAAACAGAAAAAAACCCTGGATTTTTTCTGATGATGAATGTGTTACAATTCGAATTATTGAATCTGTTTTAATAAGTAAATGTATTTATTATTCACGAAGATATAATTTTATGCGTAAATTTTCAGTATTTACTTCAACAGTGCTCAATACATAGGTAGAGCTAGATAGTAAGTTATGAAAATATATATGGCAATTAAGCCACACAAAATATTCCAAGTTTAATCCTCGCATAAGCCTGACGGATTCTTACAAGGATGAAACGCAGAATATTCTGTGTAGCTATAATTGCCATATATATGTCACACATATATATATATATATATATATATACTTTGTTCAACACATACTTGTGAATTCAATTTCATAGCAAACTCCTTTGAGCACACAATTCATTATTTCCTTTCTGTGCACATGCATCCATTATTTTACTCAGATTTTCTTATGTACATTCTCGAAGGCACAATTTCATAGCAAACGATTTCCCCCACTTTCCATCTCTGCTTAAAATCTAAATGCAGATTCCATGAATAAAAACCTCTTCCCTAGAACTGCCCGCCTTTGGAACACTGTTCAGCTGGCATGCTTCCCAGTTGAATACAACATGACAGCCTTCAAATCCAATGTAATCAAGTTCCTGTTAACCCTTATCCTCGACTGGCCTACGGGCCTTGATAAGTAGTAAAAAACAAAAGAAACAGGATATGTGCACATATGTTCATGGATGTCCGGTCTATCACTGCAGACACACTATCAAATATTATGGCAACAATGTTATTTATAATGTTATTTGATTATATACATGTCCAGGTAACCTACATCTAAAATTTCAAGTGTCTAGACCCAAAATTGGCGGAGGAATTTGGTAGAGTCTGCAAAGGCTAACTCTTTAAACTTTGATTAAAAAGCTTGCATGATGTCTGAATACACTTTATATAAAATTTCAAATGCTTAAAACCGATCACAAAGATTTTTCCAACTCTCAGTACCCTGTGTATCAAATTTCGAGTCTGTAGACTTAAAATTGACAGAGTTATTGCGTAGGGAAATGTATACACAAAGACATGTTCACTTTTATATATATATATATATATATATATATATATATATATATAGTAGGCTCCTTCAGTCTTGGACAGACTATGGATACCCATGAAGGGTTGCTTGAACATGAAATTTTTGTGGCAGGAGGTGCGCAATCTCCAACCACACCTCTCCTGAGACGACATTGTTAAATACCAGTGGCAAGTGAAGTACAGGACGACTGGAAACGAATGCCGAGATAAGCAGAGAGCACATACAGCGCCTAGAATTCCCAAGTGGTTACCCATCTGATACTAACCAGGCCCAAAGTTGCTTAACTCAGGTGATCCAACGAGAACCGGTGTGTCAATGCGATTATGCCATATATATATATATACATGTCTGGGTCAACGGCCAACTAGCACCGTGTATATTTGTGTGTGTGTGTATATGTGTATTGGGGTGGAGAGGGCTCTTGTAAGCCATGGTGAAGGCAACCTTTCTAGGAGAAGCAAATCTCTGATTTAAAAAACCATAAAGCGGAAGATCAGTACCCGCATTAAGCTGGTCTGCAGTTTAATTTGTTGCTGGCTATCTTGCTCTTGCTTGTTGCTGTATCTCAACATTTTAAACCGAGAGAGAGACTTAGCTGCCATACAAAGCTAAGACTCTGTAACATCATATTTGTATAGATACTCCCTCAGACATTTGGGCTCATGGATTTTAAATGTCTGAGGGAGTGGCACTCGTCTGACAAAACGTTGCAATCATGATATATATATATATATATATATATATATATATATATATATATATATATATTGCATCCTCGGATAGAAAACTTGACAAACACACAATATTTGCATAAAGAATTCAATACATTTTAAAAATGTCAAACCAAACATTCGATACAGTGGTGTACTGCTGTCTATGTAATGATGCCTTTTCTCTCAAACTTATAAGAATATCTTAAGAATTCCATTCATATTTTTATTCCTCTGATCCAGAGTAGAGGAATTCTATCAAAATTGATCACGTTCACCACGTAAACGGAATTCACTTGAATCAAATCTCAAAGCATATTTATTCCATAACTGGAAACAGAGAGCCTTAAGCCGAACATGTGTTATTTTCGGATCAAAAGCCCTCTACACCAATCTCAAGTTGTGCATATATTGCATGTACACACACATTTACAACTTACTGAGCTTTGCAAAAGACTTCTTACACTGCATTTTTTTTTTTACCTGAGACTAACCACTTATTAAGACCCGAACGCCACTCGAGGATGAGGGTTAATAAATGTGAGGTGGTAGCATAGTAATCGTTAATGGTGTAAATTAGGTAGAATTTAATTATTTATGGGTACAGCTTAAACAAGAATTTGTTTACATTGGATTTGAAAGCTATCATGTTGTATTCAATCGGGAAGCAGGACAGCGGAACAGTGTTCCACAGACAGGCAGTTCTGGGAAATAACTTTTGTTCAACTCTTCGGGTTCGAACCTACCTGCCTACCAAAAATTTTTTCTCCTTCTCCCTACACACACACCGACAAACACCCGGGCAACGCTGGACACTTCCACTAGTAGTTAATAAAACCTCAAATGATGAATTGAAAACAATAATAATAATGACTCATTATTATTGTTTTCAATTCATAAATAATGACTCATTACTATTGTTTTAAATTCATCATTTGAGGTTTTATTAACTACTAGTGGGAGTGTCCGGCGTTGCCCGGGTGTTTGTCGGTGTGTGTGTAGGGAGAAGGGGAAAAAAGTTTTGGTAGCCAGGTAGGCTCGAACCCGAAGACTTGAGGCGAAGTTGTAAAAGAAAAGGTGACATGTTACCACTACACTAAGAGAGCAGAGAGAGTAAGAATGGTGGAAATTAAACGCTTTAAAACGTCTGGTTTTCTTGGATCAAGCATCACGCCACAGAGAAATGAAATGATGCAGAGCCAGTTAAGCTTGAAGCTTTCTGTGTATTTGCTTGTTTTCCCAAAGGGAGTGTCCAAATGAATAGCAATTGTCTGATATGAGGGGTCCCCCCCCAGACAGATCAAAGCTGATTGCTTAATGGATGTGCCGGCATGAAAGGCCGAGAACACAGCTTTCGATTTTTAGTTTCACTTTTATATACGGAAGACACGAACAAACATGCGAGAAAATAGCGTGTAAAAGTCGCTCAAAGATGTTAAAATCTAGGGAGTATATAAAAAGTTCAAAGAATTAGTGACCACACCCCCGAAAAAAGCCGGACATACAAAAAAGGTGCACACACTAACACACATTTTCGCTTTTATATTATAGATTACAGATTTATAATAATATATATATTATATAATTATTGTGAATTCGCAGTTTATTTGATTAAAGTAATTACTTCCTATTCTGTCGATCTCTTAACTGATAACATACATAAAATTATGCAATTAAAGTCGGTCAAAAATTGGGGGAAAAAATAATACGAAACAAAACAATATTCATTTTATATATAAAATAATATTGCTTAGTTTCGTATTATAATTTCTTTATCCATATACTTTTCGGTTTCTTTATCCAGATACTTTCAGGTTTTTTTTGTTTTTTTTTATAACGGGAAAATACTCCCAAATTTTATTTAACGAAGCAAATAATAAAATTTTCATTTAATGAAACAAGTTTACAATTATGAAATTAATTAACACTTTTTATTATTCATTGTAAGATGATTTTTTTTTTCATAACATCTTCATGTTATATTAGAATTCATGTTTTATAGTTTTCTTTTCCTATATATATATATATATATATATATATATATATATATATAAAAGTGAACGTGTCTGTCTGTCTGTCTGTCTGTGTACATTTCCCTACGCAATAACTCTGTCAATTTTTAGTTTATAGACTCGAAATTTGAAATACCGGGTACTGAGATTTGGGAAAATCGGTGTGACGGGTGTCAGCCAGAAATTTGGCTGTTAAGGGGTCAAATTTCAACGATTTGACCTTTAAGAACTCTACCAAACTCCTCCGACAATTTTGGGTCTAGACACTTGAAATTTTAGATTTAGGTTCCTTGAACATGGATCTAACTTAATAAAGTGATTTGAGCCCGAAACAATAAATTTAAAGGGGTCATAATAGGGGTCAAAGTTTTAAAAAATTAACCATTTTTTTTGTTTTTTTGCTTTTTTTTGCACAGCATACACCTCCAAACACCCGAGCAACGCCGGGCACCCCTGCTAGTATATATATATATATATATATTAGTGTTGGGATGATTAATCGGAATCGGGAATCGGAAAAATCGACCAAATTTGGTGGTATCAGAATCAATATTGGAATAAAAAAAATTGGTGCCTATTTTCCGATGCCAAAACTTTTGTCCTTTTTTTATTTGATTTTTTTAAAGAAAAATCTTCCATTAATGATAAGATAAATATTTATTGATTTTTAAACCACCAGTAAAGCTAAAATCGATAAATGATCCTCCACAAGAGTATTTTACGTTTAGGAAAATATCTGCATATTTAACATGTGTTTTTATGGAAATCAGGGGAAAATAACAACTGTATAGTTAAATATTTAGAGATTTATAAAGAATCAGAATCGGTAAAAATATTGGAATCATCCATCACTAAAGAGAGAGAAAGAGAGAGTACATGTGTTATCAGCAGCTCCAGTAACTCTCACTTCTCCTTTTTTGTCCCTTAGTCCTCATTTCCAATGAGTGATTTTTCTGACAAAGGGTGAAGAAAAAGCTGCTTTCCAGGTCGGTAGTACTTTGTGAACAGTAGCCTGAGATGTCGGAAATTTTTCTGTTCCTATGTCTATCCTTGTGGCCATGTCACTAGTAAGGGTGCTGGAGGTAAACGTTTACCCGAACCTTGGATTAACCACTAAGAAGGCTGTTCTATCAGCAGGTGTAAAGTACTGGGGCTGCTGTATTACCATTTGGTGAATGGATTCTGGACCATCCAGTAGCTTCTAGTGGGGCTTTTCGATGTTAAAAAAAAAAAAATTTCTTGTCTCTCTCTCTCTTACTTTCCCTCTCTGTTTTACTCTAACCAAGTCTGTCGACCTGTTCCACAAACCCCAAAAGCTCAACATGAAATATCTCCAAAAAAGAAACACGAATAAACCTAGAACCCCATCCTCCAATAAAGACCCCTACTACCATGTCTCCTTCTCCAACATCAGGGGTCTACGTTCCAACCTTCCAGAGGTTGAAACCCAATTACTGGAGATGAAACCGGACTTACTCTTTCGAAGCGAAACTGGCATAGAGCAGACCACTTCCCTAGATGAGTTCATAATTAAAGGATACTCTAACTTAACATCTAAATCTGACCCCCAAGATCGCGATGGACATGGAATATGCACCTACATTAAAGATGGCTTCCCATGTGGTAGAGGTATCTCCAGAGAAGACCCTAATTTACCTTATATGTGCTTCCGGGTTGAACTTGCTTATACCACAGCATTTATATTTGCCTGCTATCGGCCCCACAACAGCGGGGTTACTATCTTTAAGAGTATATCTGAGAAAATTGACCACATTCTGTCTGCTCATCCTTCGGCTAACATTCACATTTGCGGTGATTTCAATGTCCATAATGTGGAATGGCTGACCCACTCAAATAAGACAGATGATGAA
The DNA here is from genome assembly GCF_053919585.1 of Euprymna scolopes. NCBI lineage: Eukaryota > Metazoa > Mollusca > Cephalopoda > Sepiida > Sepiolidae > Euprymna > Euprymna scolopes. The sequence goes on along the minus strand of NC_136489.1, from coordinate 163,381,821 downwards.
GGGAGGTTCTGTCATGATTTTGCCATTGCCTATGACCTCACTCAGATTGTTCACAAACCCACCCGTGTGCCCGATACTACCGGTCTGTATGCAATCCTTCTAGACCTTTTCCTCACAACTTCCCCTGAACTATGTTCATGTTTCGTTCTATCTCCCCTGAGATCCTTCGACCCCTCCGTCATATCAGTTAAGATAAAAATGAAATGCAATAAGTCTTCAGATGTACCTCTCCACTGTACTGTATATCGATACTCTATAGCAGACTGGGATAGCTTCCGTACATTCATATCTGATCCACCCATGTTTAAAAAGAATGTGTGCTCTATAGTATCAGAACTGACCGAATGCTTAATTGTAGGCATAGACCAATTCATACCATCCAAAAAATTCCAACAAAAACCTAACAGCCAGCCATGGTCTCCCCAGAATGTGCTGCTGCCAGAAATCACTTTTTCCATAGCTACCAGATGCAAACAGGATCCTGAACAGAAGCACGCATTCTATCCCAACCATCATCAATGGACCTGAGGTCATCTCATCAGCATCAGACAAGGCCAAATAATTTGCCAAGAACTTTGCAGCTAACTCTACCCTCTCCGCCGAACGCCATCAACTCCCCGTATTTCCTCCTACAACAGACAACACACTATGCAACATACAAATATCTGTGCGTGAGGTCGCCAAACTAATCAAGAACCTTGATTCCAGTAAAGCAACTGGCCCAGACGGCATTCCAATTATAGTGTTGAAAAAGCTTTGACCAGAACTTGCCCCCATACTTACAAAACTGTTTAAGTGTTGTCTTAAGAAGTGCTTTCCAACACCCTGGAAAACCTCATCAGTATGCCCTGTATTTAAGAATTCAGGTGATAAGTCATCTCCCTCTCAGTACAGACCAATAAGTCTCCTGTGTGTCATGAGTAAGTTGCCGGAATCCATATTAAATAAAGAATTAGTAAACCACCTCAGCAGAAATAACCTCCTTAGTAACATGCAATATGGTTTCCTTTCTGCAAGATCTAAAGCTGATGTGCTACCGGTTATATGCCATAGGATTAGTGAATCTCTTTACAAAGGCTTCCTCTCTAGGGCAATTGCTCTTGACATATCAAATGCCTTCGATAAGGTATGGCATAAGGGCCTACTTCACAAGATTTCCAGCTACGGTATAACTGGAAATGTTTTCTCAATAATTAAATCATTTCTCTCTGACAAGCTCATAAGAGTAGTGGTTGATGGGCAGAAATCAGAGGCCCACAGTATAAATGCTGGAGTCCCCCATGGGTCCATCCTGGGCCCAACTGTCTTCCTGATCTATATCAATGATCTCCCAAAACACATACTTCAATCATTCATTGACATCTATGCTGATGACACGACCATTTATGGCAACACATCAAAAGCCATAAATGACAAAGCTCTCTCTGATTCCCTCTCCTCTGATCCTGAGCACGTGGTACAGTGAGGGAAGAGGTGGCTGGTTACTTTTAATGCATTTAAAACCAAGCTCCTATCTTTACATCATCAACGCTCTGATACCCATCTAGCATCAATTGAAATGGATGGCTCTCGTCTTCAGGAGGCTTCATGTTTTGACAAGCTCCTGAGTTTGACCTTTACTCCTGATCTGAAATAGAACACATATATCAAGTATGTTGGCCGGGGCGCTGGGAAAATGGTAGGATCCTTCTACCGCTCCAGAAGATATCTCACTGCTGATGCAATTCTCTATCTGTATAAAAGCCAAGTACGTCCAAAGATGGAGTACTGCTGCCACATGCTGGAGCTTCTAAAAACCGCCTATCCTGCCTTGACAAAGTACAAAATAGACTTCGTGGATTAGTGAGGGATGCCCTTTTCTTTTCCCTGCAACCTCTCTCCCACAGAAGAGACGTTGCGAGTCTGTCTTTGTTTTATCATTATTTCCATGGCAAGTGCTCGTCCGAGCTCCAATCTCTGCCCCCCCCTCGCCAATCTTTCACGAAAAACACCCGTCTAGCTAAAACAACTGTCAGCAATTTCCCCCACTCTTTATCTGTGCCCAAATCAAAATGTAGATTCCATGAGCAAAGCTTCTTCCTTAGAAGTGCACGCCTGTTGAACTACCTGATTACAACTTGGATATCTTCAAGTCCAACATAAACAAATTCCTGATTAATCGCCCTCTTAAGTAAGACACTTTATCAAATCTCCAATACTAACGATTACTACGATATTATTCCCTTGATTACTGTACACACAGTAACCCTTATCCCAGAGTGGCTTCCGGCCTTGATAAGAGGTGATCACTATGTAAAAAACAAATATATATATATATATATATATGCAGTGTATCACAAAAGTGAGTTTACCCCTCACATTTCTTCAAATATTTAAGTATAACTCTTCATGGGAAAACATATGATCTTTGGACACAATGAAAACTAGTCTGTCTGCAACCTGTATAACTGAGTTAATTCATTTTCCCCTCAAAATAACTCAAAATATAACCTTAACCCCTGGCACACACCTTATGAAAAGTTTCGGACAACGTAGGGATGCTGAGTCTCTTAGCTGTATTCTCTTCATACTTGTTGTTGTTTCAACACGTTTTTGCCAACTGATTCTCTGGACTGCTTTGGGTAGGATTGAAACCGCTATCTTCAGACAATGCTCACCTTGAACCGAATCAAAAATCAAACTGGTTTGTTTCTAAAAAAAAAAATGATTTGAGATCTACAAGATTTTATTTATTTATTTGAAGACTGTTATCCTCATCTTCATAGGTTTTTTTGTTTTTTTCACAAAGGAATCACCACTTATTAAGACCTGGATTGGTTGGTTGGTTGTTTTTGTTTTACGGCATATCAACCCTTTTCAGGTTATTTAATGCCAAATCCAAAGATTTTGAAGAAAAATTTTTTTAATAGAATATATTTGTTGTTTTCAAGTCGGTTTCTATTTAACCCATAGTTGGGACCCTAACAGGTACTACCACTCCGGGTCAGAGTGAACCTAGGAGCAATGCCAATTAAGTGGTGGCTCCATACTCCCCAAAGCCCGCAAGCTAGGGCCTCACCACTGGATATAGTTTAAGGTCATATCCATGACCTTAAGGTCTGGAGGCCACTCAAAGATAAGGGTTAATGAGTACATATTAGTCAATGTGATTATAGCGTTTTTAACATAGGTATTGGGATTTTTGTAAGTTGGATTATATAGGAGTACGGTTCATCAAGAACTTGTTTACATTGGACTTGAAGACAATCAGATTGTAGTCATCTGAGAAGCAGGCCAAAGGAAGAGAGTTTCACAAGTGTGCAGTTCTAAGAAAGAAGCTCTGCTCATGGAATCTACGTCTAGGTTTAGGCACAGATAAAGAGTGTGGGGAACTATTGGTAGTGGTTTTGGCTAGACAAGTGTTTTTCGTGAAAGTTTGTCGAGGGGGGACCATAGATTGGAGCTCAGACGAGCACCTGCCATAGAAATAACGATAAAGCAGAGACAGGCTCGCAACTTCCTTTCTGTGGGAAAGAGGTTGCAGGGAAGAGAAAATGGCATTCCCCACTAAGCTACGAAGTCTGTTTTGAACACCGTCAAGGTAGGATAAGCAGCTTCTAGCAACTTCTGCCCATATGTAGCAACAGTACTTCATCATTGGTCCTATCTGGCTTTTATATAGGTAAAGAATTGCATCAGGAGTGAGATATCTACTGGAGCGGTGGTGTTGTTGTTTCGCCACCTGAAGAAGGCCAGAGGAATAGTTGGCCGAAACGTAGTGAAACAGCATCTAAGAAAGATGAGGATGACTGTCCGCAAATAAATAAATTAATATAAAAGCTTTTATTTATAACTTGAAAAAACAATTTCACAAAAATGATGATATAGAGTTAAGAGATTGGGGAGCAAAGTTTCTTTCTTTCCTCATTTTCTCGGCCAACATCGGGTCCAGAACTGGGAGTATGCCCTTTCCATAAGCGCCGTCAGGAGCTCGGCGAATACTCAGTGGATGGTGGTGATTAGGCTGACTTTGGTGTTGTGGGAGGTCATGTTGGTGATGTTCTTGACATATGACCAAATGAAGTAGTCCAGCCAGTTCAGGTCGGGGAGGAGAGGGGCAGTGAGAGAAAGGTACCAAGTCATAGCACTCCTTCTAAAGCTAAGATTGGGTCTTTTTGGACTTGTGGGCCGGTGTTAGTTTGTTAACATTTTTTCTCACGCAATTCTGCTTGCATCAATATTTACTACTTTCGAGAAATAACAATCACCAAAAGCAAAACTTTATTTAAAAAAAAAAAACAAAAAAACTTAGAATAAGCATCCTAAAGGCACACCCAATTTTATTGTCCACTGAAAAACTCCTCCATCAAAATAACTATTTTGTTATATTTAAAAACAAATTCTTTTTTTTTTTTTTGCAATTTTATTATTACAATGTTTATAGTATTTCCCCTCTTTTTGTGATAGGCATAATAAAATAAAGTAATAAAAAAATCTAAATTTTTTCTGTTTTTTTTTTTGGGGGGGGGGGCTACTAGCAGTTAACCCCGGCGTTGCCCAGGAATAAGTGATGACTCCTTGATCTAAATCAGGAGTACACACACTTTTTCAGCATGAGAGCTACTTATGACATAATTAAGTCTAAATGATCTACCACCTACTAAAAATACAAAACACATTAATAATAAATATATCGTAAATTATTTTTATATGCAGGTGTACGTTGCATTATTGCAACAACCCATATTGCACAGTAAAGCTCTGCACACATTTTGTCATTAACTTACTCTGATGACTTGCATTAGATGCAGTCAAACAGGGATGCATAGTCCGGCCAGTAGATGCTAATAGCCAGCCTCAAACAGACTTGCAGATGCTCATCAGTAATTATAGAGCAGTATTTGAACTTAATGATCTTCATGTGGGAAAAGGCTGACTCACATAAATAAGTGAAACCAAATAATGCCGTCAAGAAAGCAGCACGTTTACTGATGTTGGAGTCCTCTGTGACTAAGTTCCATAATTGTCCATGAGCTCTGCATCAGTTGAATGTCGGTTTATAGTGACAGAATCTCATCCCTCACTCTAGAAGAGTTCAGGTTGCAATTTTCAATGCGAATCAAACAACCTCAGTATCTTTTTAGACAGAGCAGCACATGAAGTTAGCGATTAACTCGAGTAAAGAAAAGTCTTTAAAACGTTTGTCGAACTCTGACCAACAATTGCCAATTTGTTTTATTTAACGCGCACGCTCAAGCTGTAAACATGACTGCCCTTGTGTCTCCAACTCTGCTACGAGGTTCTGAAAGTTTCCCAGCACTAACGTATTTTTCTTTTTCTTTTGTTTGCCATACTATGTGATCTACCCACAAAGTCTCTGCGATCGATGTAATGGTCATCCAACCATCAATACTTTCCAAGTTGTAAAATACTAATATTTGATTCTTGAAAGTATACGTTTTGCACAGCTACTCACGTATTCAAGACGACTCTCTTACACACAGTCGCCATATTGAATTTGTTTTATTGAGAGCACATGAGGGCCAGAATTGAATGAGAAAAATCGCAATGTCAAAGAAACTGTAATAAATTAATTAGATTTATTTTCACAAGATTTGCCCAAGACACCATAAGAGCGGTATAATCAAATAATCCATAAAACAGACAATTACTAAAAGGTAATTCTCTGTAAACACATTCGAAATGCATACATTATCAGGAGCAAACAAATTGTAGAGAACGCACAGGTTATACTAAGTACTAGCAAGGAGATACGACGTTGCCCGGAATTTAATGAGGATCTTTTTCTTTTTTTTTTTTTTTTTTTTTACACAGTGATCACCACTTATCAAGGCCCGGAAGCCACTCAGGGATAAGGGTTATCGCAAGTACATTACGTTAGTGTGGAGATTTGATGAAGTGTTTACTTAAGGGGGCGGTTCATTAGAAATGTGTTAATGTTGGACTTGAAGACATCCAATGTTTCACACTGCCAGATTTTATTGTCGTCTGAATAAGTAAAATCAAATCTCTTGATTGCCTGCTTTAGGTGGGGACCCACTGCATTGCACTGTAGAGAACTTCCTGTTGATTTTATAAAATTATTTTATATATAATGACTTTAAAAGTTTAAAATGCAAAGGTCAAATATCATGATTCAATTGTGCCCTAAACAGAAACATTCATATCGAACGTGCCTCTGCCATATCAAAGAACTTATTGTTGATTTTATATGTCAGGCTTTTCTGCTTGTGTGGTAATAAAACTTCTCACATGCACACGATATTAGGCGGTATAAGGCGTTAACTTTAGTCAAAATCTCCTGTTCCTCATCTCATCGGATTCGCTTATCAATACTTACCAAAGACATTCTTATACATAACCTATCAAAGAACACTGCCAGACACAAAATAAATATATAGTAAATTTCATAAAAATCGGCCCAGTCGTTTAGGAGTCTATAGGGAACGAACTTACAGTTCCTTCTTGTATAATAGTAGAAATATGACTTGCGTTGATGATATCTGGTAACTATTCTACACAAGAATTCTACGACCAATAAAAGATTGCTTTGCTCAGATGATTAGCTATCGGCAGCTTCCTGTCTAAACTGCCAACAACAAAAACGAAAACTGATAAACCTGCAACAGTACAGATACATTCGACTAGCCTAGAGCCAAAAGATTGAAGAGATTGAATCGAGTTCTTAAATCCTCAACGTGAGATGGAATTTTATTTTGTTTCCAGAAGTAGAGTTCATTCTCTCTTTGGCAAGTAATAAAGAAATGGAGATCATTTTAGCTTTGCTCTATGTGAGATAGCTGCTGGATATTCAAAACCAACAAATAAAAATAAAATAGATGTTTAACACGAACGTAGAACTAGCAGTTTTTTTTTTTTGTTTTTTTTTGGGGGGGGGGTAAAATCACATAATACAGGAACGATAAAACTGTCGCCCTAAAGAAAACAAAACTACAGCTTTATGTTAAAACTTTTATTGAAAAAACCACTTCGGGTAACGATTATGTACTACAGTTGATATTTATTCAATGTAGCCGCCTTCAGCCTCAATCACTGCCTTGATACGAGTCTCGTACTAGGAGCATGCCTTTTCCATAAGTGCCGGCGGGAGCTCGGCAGATACTCGGTGATCAGGCTGGCTTTGGTGTTGTGGGAGGTCATGTTGGTGATGTTCTCGATGACCAGTACGTTCAGAGTAGAGGAGGAGGGGGACCAGTGAGAGAAAGGTACAAAGTTGTAGCACTCCTATAGCCAAGCATCGATCTTTCTGGACTAATGGGCCGGTGCCGAGTCTTGCTGCTATACCCAGGGTCTGCCAGCGGCCATCTGATTACACCAGGGGATCAGCACAGTTTTCAGCACATTCAGGTACACTTTGGCGTTGACTTTCAAGCTGACTTTGAAGATGTGAGGCTGTATGATGTGGTCCTCTCTTGAAACCACACCAAAGACCATAACTGTGACCGGAAACTGTTTTCATCACCCTGGGAATGTTCCTGTTATTTGTGGCAATCAATCGATGCATTTTGAGGGTGCTGGCAATGGTCCTGTTGTCATAACTTGGATCGGTAGAGAGCATGAGTTGTACAGTAGTGCATCTCCAATCTCGCTCACTGAACACTGTGTCACTTTCAGACATGATAGAAGGTTCCTATTGTTCTTGGGATTTGTACTGGCCAACTAGTAGATGGTCTGCAACAAAGCACAAAAACCAGTTTCCATCAAGCAGAAATGGAATCATGTTAGCTTTTCTAGTGCGACAATTTTATTGTTCCACCCTGTAAACTCACCATTAGCATTTCCTCAGGTGGCAAGGAGTAAACTCTTTAGTATTTGGGGATTTAAGCAATAATTACAATAAATACAGGTTCCAAAGAGGGTTATGTATCATGAGATCTTTCTGAGGATGGAGATATTCCATAAAAAAAGAGTATAGTCAATGAAATTGCTAAATATAAGCAACGCTGAAGTTATTGACAATTGTTATGATCATTGTAATATTTGTACAAATAGAATATTATCATAGTAAAATAATTATTTACAAAAAATTTATTTATTATTTAATTGGAATTCATTAATTTTATTTATTGCGGACTATTATCCTCATCTTTTCTTAGTTGTTTCACAACGTTTCAGACAACTATTCCTCTGGCCTTTGTCAGGTGGTAACCGTGACGGATAGGAACTCTGAATCTCCTGACTGCATTCACTGCAAATTACTGCCTTCTGTAGTTGTTGTCGTCTCAACACGTTTTTGGCTAAGTAAGCTTCTGGCTGGCTTTGGGTAGGATTGAAACCGCTATCGTCAGACTATTCTCATCTGGAACCGTAGAGATTCAACATCTCTATCAACTACACCACGGGATAATTGTCCGCAATAAATAAAATTGAATTAAAATTATTTATGTTACGATGTTTTAATAGAAAAGAATGTAGAACACAAACAATAATTTAAAATTAGGTTGACCTCTAGAGTCTGACGTAGTGGTCATTAAAGGTGACGTGGACTTTAGGCAGAGTTTGGAAAAGATGTATGATTTGATCAGTCAGGAATCGGGAGCGAAAGAGAACAGATGTAGTCAGAGTAAAGAGAAAGACTGTCCACGGACGGTGATGGCTCCCCGTAGAGTGGATCAAAATGTGTTAGTCTAGGACCAGCATTGTAGCTTGCCAATGGGAAACGTCGATAATAAAGTTGCTGAAAAGACGACTCGAGATTTGTTGATTCATTAAGATGAACCTTCTTTGCAGATTTCCAGAGGATCTATCAAACAAAATCAGGAACGCACCAGGTATGTTGTTCTGATTGGAGCAATGTTACAACCTCAGAGAACTGTCATTTGTCTATTGTCAAAATTCCTTTAGGCATTTCCAATACTATAATTTTCGAAGCTGTGTATGTGCCTATATGGAAACATTATTTTATAAAAGTTAAAATTGAGGAATTCAAGTGACCATGTAATTTTTTAAACTTTTTCACCCCAAACAAGACATATTGCCACTTGGCATGTATTATGATTTGGGATTGTCTAACAGGGGACTGTGGGGAGTTAAGCAACGAGATGTCTGTTCACATTACATTTAAACTGCTGAAGGTAAGTACAACCAGTGAAGTAAGAAACTGAGAAGAAATTCAAAAGTCTAACAGTCCAAGGGAAGAAACTATTAGAATAGAAGTCTTTCTGGCATCCAGGGACCGCAACAGTAAAAGGGTGGGATTTTGCTGCTTGTCAGGCTAGTCGTGAAAGTGCGACAAGTGCTATGAGTTTCTCAGAGCACATTCAATTAAAGTACTTCTAAAAGAGGTACAGTGATGCAACATTGCAGTGATGGGACAGAGGTTTCAGCGTGGCTGACTGTGCGGGACCTATTAGATCTGATACTCTTTTTTTTTGGGGGGAGGGGGATAATAAGAGTGAGAGATTAGTGGGAGATGCACGAATTCAAATTCCTAACTCAATAATATTGCTTTAGTGTAATTCTAAACAGGAGACGCGAATGAATTACAATGAAATGTTTCTGCATATTTTACACCCGGACGACGTCAGATCTATGTGTCCGTTTGCTACACAGACTTTTGTCCAATGAAACAGCGCCAACTCTGCTGATGCATTGATGTTGCAGGGAAACAGTGAAACGCTGCAAAATCACATTTATCTTCATCAGAGAACTAATAGTATTTGTTTAATTACCAATAATAATTGTAGACATTTTCCGTCTTTTCCAAGGCGTCATAATTTTTTTTACCTTGATTACTCTCCGCTCATAAATTAGCCAACATTCCTGATTCAATAATAATAATGAGATTAATATAGACAGAAGGAAGCCATGAGAACGAAGTAAGTCACTAATGCATCATATCATATACCAATTTTTCTTCATTAGTGTGCGGTTAATATTGTCATTCCTTTAATTAATATTAATAACTTTAGCATACATATTCACCTGTTCTATAGTGATGATGTACTCTTCTTTAATAATGACAAACAAGTATTCTCAACTCATAAACAAGACGACTACACACACACACACACAAACATATATATTTAATTAGAAAACTGTAGACCTTGCTTGCTTTCTTGAATCTTGTCTTCAACGATCAGGCGATTCCATCTTTAAAAAAAACGGGATGACACATTATATATATATATATATATATATATATATATATATATACACACACACACACACACACACATAGCTGTATGGCCGTGACTCAGAGATTTAGGAATGAGGGTGGATAGTTCAATGTTTTAGTTTCGATTCTAACGGATGGCACCCAAGTCGTGTGTGTGTGTATATATATATATATATATATATATATATTAGCTTTGATGTCACTATTATATATTAGGTTTAATATAATAGTTGATAGAGAATTGTGTATAATAATACCTAATCTGCATGAATTTTACGACTTGGCAACGTCGTGCGGCCTCCTACTGGCCAACGATGGAGTACCGTTGCCACATCTGGACAGGAGTTGCTAGAAGCAGCTTATCCTGTCTTGACAGTTCAAAATAGACTTCGTAGCTTAGTGGGGGATGGTTTTTTTCTCTTCCCTGCAACCTCTTTCCCACAGAAGAAATGTTGCGAGCCTGTCTCTGCTTTATCGTTATTTTCATGCCAGGTGCTCATCTGAGCTTCAATCTATAGTCGCCCCCTCGCCAAACTTTCACGAAAAACACTCGTCTAGCCAAAACTACTATCAATAATTTCCCACACTCCTTATCTGTGCCTAAACATACATGTAGATTCCATGAATAAAGCTTCTTTCTTAGAACTGCACATTTGTGGAACTCTCTTCCGTTTACCTGCTTTCCAGCTGACTACAATCTGATTGTCTTCAAGTCCAATGTAAACAAGTTCTTGATGAATAGTCCCCCTAAGTAATCCAATTTACAAAATTCCTACTACTTATGTTTACTACGCCATAATCACAATGACTAATGTATGCCCATTAACCATTATCCTCGAGTGGCCTCCGGGCCTTGATAAGTGGTGACTCCTATGTAAATAAAAAATATACATGCATACATATATATATTAGTTTTGATCTCACTGCTATATATTAGGCTTAATATAATAATCGATAGATAATTGTTTATAATAATAAATACCTAATCTGCATGAATTTTACGACTTGGCAATGTCCTTTGACTGCTACTATATATATATATATATATATATGATAATGATTATGATGATGATTGCAATGTCTTGTCAGACGAGTGCCACTTCCTCAGATACTTAAAGTCCATGAGCCCAAAAATGACTTCCATCGCCACAGAACCATTTTAATAGACAAATGCCTGAGGGAGTATCTAATACACAGATGATGTTACAGAGTCTTAGCTTTGTACGACAGCTAAGTCTCTCTCTCGGTTCAAAATGTTGAGATCCAGCAACAAGCAAGAGCAAGATAGCCAGCAACAAGTTAAACTGCAGACCAGCTTAATGCGGGTACTAGTCTTCGGCTTTATGGTTTTTTAAATCAGAGATTTGCTTCTCCTAGAAAGGTTGCATTCACTACGGCTTACGGGAGCTCTCTCCACCCCAACACACACATACATACAAACACATGGTGCTAGTTGGCCGTTGACCCCGAAAAAGGGTTCATTCGCCCTTTGGAAGGTCTTGTTTTTAATCCTCCAGGGAGACTAGCCACCCTCCTCACCAAACAAGTCAGGTGGGGGAACCAGTTTAGTCGCCTATGATCCGACCATGGTACCAGTAGCATATGACATGACCTGACATGATATATATATATATATATATGTGTGTGTGTGTGTTCTTACAGAAGATCAGAAATATATATATATATATATATATATATATATAGAGAGAGAGAGAGAGAGGGGGGGAAGAGAGAGATTTTGTTTAGTAGAAAGAAATGCAACATCGTTCTCAGTTATTTAATAAGCGTATAATATTTATTTATTAATGTCATATAACCGTGTATATAACGAACCTTGTCGGCTACATGTTCATGCAATTGTATTGTCTACATAACGAGTGTGGATGTGTATATAAGAGTCTATATTAATATATGCCTACATGTGTGTTCATTGCAGCTCGTATCGTCTACGGCAGCGTTTCCCAAAGTGGGTTCCGTGGAGCCCTAGGGCTCCATGGAACCCTAAGTCTCTGTGAGTGAGGCTGAGGGGCTCTAGAAATCCTTTCTTAAAGAGGACGAAATGCTTTATATGGAAAAACTAAATGGATGCAAACATCGATTTTTTTTTTACTGGAACTAAAGAGTTTCAGTATGGTTCATGAAAAAGTAAATAAAAAATAGATTAATCAAAAAAAAAAAGGTTGTAAACACGAAAATATTGTAAAATCACGAACAGAAACAATTAAAAATCAAGCATAAATTAAAATTTGAAATTAATGTTTTCATATTTACTTTTTTAAATTTTCTGTTAGTACTCCATGAAAAACTTTATCCTAACTCAGGGGCTCCATGGGGTCTTGAAGTTTGGGAGACCCTGGTCCAAGTGTTGTGTGTGTGTTTGTGTGTGATTATTTACACACATGAAATCAGACAGTTCACAAATCGGACGATTAAATACTTGAGAGACAATTTTTTAACGGGAAAAATAAACATCTTTGTCTGCTTGGTAGCAGAAAAAGGAAGATACTCCTATCTTTTTCAGAGTCACGACACACTAATTGAAAAGACCTTTGTTTTGAGTTGCAACTCTTTATTGTGCTGCGATGAAATGGAAGAACTTTCTCTCCGAAGAATCCATGATAAGCAATTTATATTTTATATTTAAAATTTATTTTCAGGGTTACCTGCTTTTTGTTACATTTTCTCTGGTTTCCTTCCACGACAGCTCCGATAACTCGGAAGGCTTCCGCGACGGCTCCGATAACTAGGAAGGCTTCCGCGACGGCTCCGATAACTCGGAAGGCTTCCGTGATGGCTCCGATAACTCGGAAGTCTTCCGCGATGGCTCCGATAACTCGGAAGGCTTCCGCGACAGCTCCGATAACTCAAAATGCTTCCGTGATGGCTCCGATAACTCCGAATGCTTCCACGACGGCTCTGATAACTCGGAATGCTTCCGGGACGGCCCCGATAACTCGGAATGCTTCTGCGAAGGCTCCAATAACTCGGAATGCTTCCGCTTCCGCAATTTCAATTGATGCCAGATGGGGATCAGAGCATTGATGATGCAAAGATAGGAGCTTGGTTTTGGATGCATTAAAAGTAACCAGCCACTTTTTCCCCCATTGAACCACACGCTCAAGATCAGAGGAGAGAGAATCAGAGAGAACTTTGTCATTTACAGCCTTTGATGTGTTGCCGTAGATAGTCGTGTCATCAGCATAGATGTCAACGAATGATTTAAGTATGTGTTTAGGGAGATCATTGACGTAGATCAAGAAAAGAGTTGGGCCCAGGATGGACCCCTGAGGGACTCCAGCATTAATACTGCAGGCTTCTGATTTTTTGTCCATCGACCACTACTCTTATGAGCCTATCAGAGAAAAATGATTTAATGATAGAGAAACCATTTTCAGTTATACCGTAGCTACACGATGCTACACGAACTTAAGGTTTACACATTTTTGTGCACTTCAGAGCTAAATTTGACAGTACACGCATGGTACCAGTATCCAGCGAATGTCTGAATACATTTAAAAGGTTTAAGACTAGACGTGGTTACATTTGTGATCCCGCAGCTGGGGATTGTTTTTCACTTGTAAACCACCGTGACTGTGGACAATAGTTCATGGGAGTGGTAACGAATTACAAAAAGAAACCAAGTACATAGAATTGCAGAAATCAGCACAAATTGTGACATAAGAAGATCTATTGTAGAGGGTAGTCACGTGATCGTGTTTGGTATAAAAAAATTTATGCTACACATTAGCATCCGATAAATACCAAGGTCTTATACGAAAAGAAATTAAAAATTTTTTTAAGATCTCCATCATTTGCGTAGTTATAGGTGCAACAGGACTCATAAAAAAGAATTTCAAAAACTACCATGCAAGTATACTCGGTGAACCAAGTGCAAGAAAGATACAAACAATTGCATTTAAAGGAACGATTAGAATCTTGAAAAGATCTCTCGGTTAGAATGTCTAAGATAATGTGTGAAAAAGAAAAAAAAAATGATAAAAAGACGGCCATAGGCGCAACACCATCAAAATCGCATTTTAAAAGATTGGGACAAATTACGATCACTCAATCTGTGCATTTGTCAGGAGGACATCAAATCCGTTGCCAAGGTCAATGGAAAAATGGTAAGATCATTCTACCGCTCCAGAAGATATCTCACTGCTGATGTAATTCTCTACCTGTATAAAAGCCAAGTACATCCAAGGATCGAGTACTGTTGCCACATCTGGCCAGGAGCTGCTAGAAAGACCTTATACTGCCTTGACAGAGTTCAAAAAAGACTTTGTAGCTTAGTGGAGGTTACCCTTTTTTCTTTTCTACAACCTCTTTTCCACAGAAGAGACATTGCGAGCCTGTCTCTGCTTTATCGTTACTTCCATAGCAAGTGCTCGTCTGAACTCCAATCTATGGTCCCCCCTTCAAGTCCAATGTAAATAAGTTCTTGATGAGCCGTTCCCCCTTAAGTAATCCAATTTACCAAATGTTCACTACTAACGATTACTACGACATTTTCCCATTGACTACTGTATACTTATTAACTCTTATCCTCAGGTGGCAAACAAACAGACAAACAGGAATACGACTTTATTATAATAGATTTCAATGAAAATAATCAGTTTTCGAGTAGTCTTGTGTTGACCCATGTTTTTACGTTTTTGTATATTAAAAGTTTAAAAAAATCAAATGGGGTTATGGGGTTTTCAACAGAAATTACACCATTTTATGCGGGCCACTTTCATATATATATATATATATATATATATATATATATAGTAAGAAATATCAAGCGCATTGGTAGGTGTTTACATTTTCTTGTATGATTAAATTAAATATTTCTTAATAATTGAAAATTCTAACTTAATGAGATTTTATTCCTTATTGGAATATAATCTTAAGCAACAATTTTCATTCGTAATTCTTTGAATTGTATACGACTAAGTGGTAAAAAGATTATTCCACCAACTGTTGCATATGATGGTTTTATGGTAAGGGCTTCAGTAGGTTTCAGGGGCAAAGTTAGTGGAGATTCTAGTTGACTCAAAAGGCGCAAAATAAAGATCATTATTTGGTACAATTCCTTGTTGCTGGTGCATTATTGGACAAATTCAGATAATGAACAAAAACATGGCTGAAAACGGTGAACAAATTATCTAAAATCAAAGGAAGATAAGGGAATGCTGAAAATCCAGGCTGTCTCCTTAGGCTCTAGATCAGTCATTCCCACCGGTGGGGTGCATGCCCCACCGGTGGGGCATGGGCAGGACGTGCACCCTTGGGCTTACTACACCAAAGACTATAGGGCAATTTGAGAATGAGTTATTTTTTTCATTATTATTATTATTATTACTATTATTATTATTAACAGTGAATTGTTTCATAGTGAATCTTTGTATTAAGGGGAGCGTCCGGCCGTGTATGTGTGTGCTATATATATATGTATATATATATATATATATATATATGCAAGTAGTAGAAGTAGTAGTAGTAGTTCTGCTACTACTATTACTACTACTACTGCTGCTTCATGTGTGTGTGTGTGTGTGTGTGTATATATATATATATATATATATATATATATATGCAAGTAGTAGTAGTATCACAAAGGGGAGGCATCAGGATTTTAGAAATGCCTAGGTGGGGCATGGCCCAAAATAGGTTGTGAACCACCGCTCTAGATAGTTCAGCATCGTCTTCATTGTAAAGTTCAAACTGACGCAAGAACTTTTTCTTTATATATTTAGACGCTGCTTGAGAATCAAGTTACTACAAAAAGATGCTAAAAAAGTTGCTCTGCAGTAAGAAATGCCCAAGATGCATTTTTTCAGATAAAATAGAATTTTTCAGTCAAATGATTAATCTATAATTAATGTCCTTTGATTGTGGCATAATGAACGGACAAAAGTTAAGGGGAAAATTTATATTTTTCCAAACTTCTGTTCAATAGTATATATGATTATAAAACTTGGGCGATTCCATTTTTTTTTAAAAAGGATAACAGGTGAATTCATATGTGTGTGGGGGTAGGGGGGCGTGTATATGTGTGTGGTGGGGGCGTGTATGTGTATGCGTGCGTTGTGGGCGTGGCTCACGAGGCTAAGGAATGAGGGTGGAAAGTTGTATGTTTCGATTTGGTTTCGATTCTAGCTGATGGCACCCAAGTCGTATGTATATGTGGTTTTGTTGTTGATTTTTTTAAACGATATATTAAGGTTAACGCCTTCGCCTTGGAGAACCGGTGTTTTTCTTAAAAAGTCGCCCATTTTTTATTTTGGGCGTATTTTTTTATCTATTATTTTTTAAAAACAGTAATCTATGGACACGTGTGTTTCGGAGCTCTACGCCTCTTCAGCGTAGCTTGACTTTTGTTAGGATTCGAACCTTGGACCTTATGTATTTCAGTCCAGCGCCCTCTCTCTCTCTCTCTCTCTATATATATATATATAGTTTTTATCTCAGTACTATGTTAGGTTCAATATAATAATCAATAGATAACCATCATTATAATAACATTATAATAAAAAATACATAATCTGCATGAATTAGATTATCCTCATCTTCATAGTTGTTGTTTCACAACGTTTCGGCCAACTATTCCTCTGGCCTTCTTCAGGTGGGTAATCGCAACAGGATAGGAATGCTGAGTCTTAACAGTATCTTCAGTAATTACTGCCTTCCATAGTTGTCGTCTTACCACGTTTTGGCCAACTAATCCTCTGGCCGGCTTTGAAACGTCTCTTAACAACTATGAGGATGAGGATGACAATCCGCAAATAAACAAATAAATATACAAATTACTCATCTCAAAGGATTCCGATAATAAAATAAAATATCACATTTAAGCATAACTTACGATCGGGCAACGACGTATGGCATGCTAGTACATATACAGAGTGAGTCACAGGAAACATGTTTTTAAGTAAAACAAAACTTTGCGAATATTCCAACAAAAATGTTGTAATGTACATAAAAAACTACCTTCCTCACTCCCAATCCCTTACTCAAAGAGAACAAGGAGGGTTTTTAAAAAAAAACAAAAAACATCCGTTTCCTGTGACTCACCCTGTATAACGATAAAAAGAGACACACAGTAATTTTATGTTTCTCTTTAACAAAGACTTGTTATTCTTAAAATATCATATTTAAGCATAACTTATGACTAGGCAACGACGTGCAGCATGCTAGTCTAAAATATAAATCTCACCTGTGTTTAAATGCATGCATGCATGTATATATGTTTGTATGTATGTATGTATGTATGTTTGTATGTTTGTATGCATGTATGTATGTTTGCATGCATATATGTATGAATGAATGAATGTATGTATGCATGTATGTATGTTTGTTTGTATGTTTGCATGTATGTATGTTTGTATGCATATATGTATGCATGCATGTATGTTTGCCTAAAATTTTCGACAGAGGCGACGGATTTTCACAAGATCTATTTTGTTTTGAAGCTCAACCCTTCGGGTAACAAATATCAAAGAATTGCCTAAAAACATTAATTCCTTCACCCTCGACTGGGATCTTTTCTCCAAGGGGGTAGTTTTTTTTGCCGCTATTTTCGAAAGTCATCTCCTCTTTTCGATTGACTAGCCTTAATTTAAACCTTCGCCACTTCAGGTTTGGCGATGGACGCAACGGCAAAGACGTCACATTTTTTTTTCACGTTCTTTTCCTCCTTCGCAGTACGAGTTTGAGCCTGCCTGCCTAACTACCATTTTTTTTTTGTTTGTTTGTTTTTTGCTCAACACGCACCTCCAAACACCCGGGCAATGCCGGGCACCCAGGCTAGTATATATATATATATATATATATATATATATATATATATAAAGATAAAGAGACGTACACAGAGTAATTTTATGTTTCTTTTAACAAAGACTCGTTATTCCTATATATTGGTGGGGGTGGGGGGGTAATAAATATACATTACATGTGACACACTGTCATCTTTGTTGTCATGTTATTGTTGCTTCTTTTAGACATAATTATGTTCTTACACTTCGGGTTTACTGCACGTCAATACTTCACTTTGTACAACGAAAACGTCAGCTCAATCCTACGTCATATGACGGTTAAATTGCTTCATATGAAAAGCACAGAGGCGAAGATTAATGAAACAAAAACACTAACAATTATACGCTGTTCACTTTCGCAGGTCGAACACACTGGTAACTAAGAAAGGCAATTCAGAAAGGAATAAAGATTTTTCGGCGCTTCTACATTATTGGGACGAGATAAATGGAGTTTTCAGATAAAAAAAAAACAATGGTTTCAACTGATTTTTTTAAATCAATTTTAATAAGTTACAATGGTAACTTCCAAATCATGCAGTCGGAATTAACTTGATATTACTGAACTATTATAAAATAACAAAAAAAAAAAAAAAAAAAATTTAATCGTGTTAGCAGGTGAAAAATTGCTGCTATCTTGTTTGAATCAATATGGAAAATACCCCCCCTTTTGAACTCCCCTGTGTCTTACGATCGTTTTCATCAAATTCTATTTTTTTTTTTTTTTGCCTTTAATAAATAATTTTCTATCTTATCGATTTTCATAATTTTTGGATACGAGGAATTGTTTTTCATGTGAAATTCAGTTTTATGATTTCTAAAATTTTCGTCCCAATTGTGTAGAAGCGGCGAATTTTCAGTGTAATATGAGCATTTAGATTTCACTTTTCCTAGCTTGTGCTAATAGCGTAATGGGTAAGAAGGAAATCGAGTTTCAATCTTAGATTTCAGTTCATGCTTGTTCAGCCACATTTCAAAAGTGTTCCATACTAAATTAGTTATTAGTACAGCTAGTCGATATAGTCAATAAGTTTCCAGACATTTTTCGTATGGCCACGTTTATTGATTATACACACATGAAACTCTAGTCCTCTTCAAAGTAATCTCCTCCGGCTGCAATGCACTTGTTGCACCGTTCCAACAACTTCTGGAAGGCCTCATGGAAGTTCTCTTGTGTGAGCGTGCCAATGACCCTTGTCGCGGCTTCTTTCATCTCCTCAATTGTCTCATGACGACAGCCTTTTTAAAGTTTTCTTTAAGCTGAGGTAATAACCAAAAGTCATCGGGAGCAAGGTCTTAAGGTTAGGGAGGGTGAGAAACTGTCTTATTGCCCTTCTTGATCAAATAGTCTGTGACAAGGATGGAAAAACTTCACGCAAATCTCCTGCATCTTTAGCTTAACGCAATTCTCTTGTCATATTCCAAAGTTCCAGTCTTTCATGACAAATGGAATTCCAATATTGGAAGTTTCAAAGTTTCCTTTCTATTATGATTTCATTCCGATGAATGTTCGGCTGGCCGATTAGAAATTGGAAAATTTAAGTTACAGATGAATTTGAGATCAGTCATCACAACATTTAGTTACCGCCTCTCTATGGGTTGGTTGGTTGTTTTTGTTTTACGGCATATCAACCCTTTTTGGGTCATTTAATGCCGATCCAAAGATTTTGAAGAAAAAATTTTTAATAGAATATATTTGTTGTTTTCAAGTCGGTTTCTATTTAACCCATAGTTGGAACCCTAACAGGTACTACCACTCTGGGTCAGAGTGGACCTGGGAGCAATGGTAATTAAAGGGTGGCTCCACATGCCCCAAAGCCCACAAGCTGGGGCCTCACCACTGGATATAGTTTAAGGTCATATCCAGGACCCCCATTGAGGGACTTTTACCCTCTGCAGGGGGGCAGTCGGTGTATTCTAATGCCCCACCGACAGGGCCAGCTTCTCTACGGGAGCTTCGACACAAGGTCAGGTTTTGAAAAGCCAGCACACTAGGTGAAGTGTATTCTGGCATATAAAAATCACCTGAGCATCCTCCTTGGAGTTTCGAGAAGGTAAAGCATGGAAAGGTTGACCTCCTAGGGAAGAATTATATTTCAGCCTGACAGCAACAATACCATTGTCGGAATAATTGCCAAGATATTGGAACGCAATACTAGTAATCTCAAAGACATGGGTTAAATGCAACACTGTAGATTAGACTGGCATCCTCGCTGAAGTTATATATCAGCAGCAGCAAAAGATGGCTGGCTTGCAAAGAGATTAGCAGCAGCAGCAGAAAAACATGCATATGCAAATTAGGAAGTGTGCGCAAGAAGAAAGTGCCCATCGAAGAAAATGGACGTGTAAAGTCGAAAACGAGAATGGGCCGGCTGTGGCCGGCATGTGGTCAGACAAAAGAGAAACATGAACCAGGCTAGATGGACATGTGGCAGCGAGAGACTTTTTAAGTGGTGTCGATATATATATATATATATATATATATATATATATATATATATATATATGCAGCTTCTCTTCCAATTTTCGGATTTTAATCATGTCAAATCTCACTTCAATTCCTTTTGACGGATTGATTGTTGCTATTTCTTCTGATGAGTTTAGGGCATAATAGATTCACTGATTGATATAATGATTAAGTGATTGATTTTGCACTACGAAACAGATACTGTCAAGAATTGTAAGTGTCAACTAAATTAAAGGAATAAATTATAAGATGGTCAACATCATGAATTTTGGAATATAACTTTTTGTAATTTATTCTCTATATTTCTCTGTAATTACTTTGAGCTTCTTAAATAAGGATTGATATATATTGTAAGAAAATATATATATATATATATATATCTGTAGAAATATATCAAAAACAAAAGATAAGATCAATATATAATATGAATAATTTATGATAAAATAAAACTTAATCTTTGAAATCCCCCCCCCCAAAAAAAACAGTAGTAAACGAAAAGAGATCGGTGTAAAAAATTTTTTCATGTTATTAATAGTTTTTTTTTCATGTCATTAATAGTTTTTTTTCATGTTATTACTAGTTTTTTTCACGTTATTAGTAGGTTTTTTTTCACGTTATTAATAGTTTTTTTTCACGTTATTAATAGTTTTTTTTCATGTTATTAATAGTTTTTTTTCATGTTATTAATAGTTTTTTTTCATGTTATTACTAGTTTTTTTCATGTTATTACTAGTTTTTTTTCATGTTATTACTAGTTTTTTTTTCATGTTATTACAAGTTTTTTTTCACGTTATTAATATTTTTTTTTCTTTATATTAATAGTTTTTTTTCACGTTATGAATAGTTTTTTTTCACGTTATTACTAGTTTTTTTTCACGCTATTACTAGTTTTTTTTCACGTTATTACTAGTTTTTTTTCATGTTATTAATAATTTTTTTTCATGTTATTAATAGTTTTTTTTCATGTTATTACTAGTTTTTTTATGTTATTAATAGTTTTTTTCATGTTATTACTAGTTTTTTTAATGTTATTAATAGTTTTTTCTTCATGTTATTAATAGTTTTTTTTTATGTTATTAATAGTTTTTTTTCACGTTATTACTCGTTTTTTTCATGTTATTACTAGTTTTTTTTCCTGTTATCACTAGTTTTTTCATGTTATTACTAGTTTTTTATGTTATTACTAGTTTTTTTCATGTTATTAATAGTTTTTTTCATGTTATTACTAGCTTTTTTATGTTATTACTAGTTTTTTATGTTATTACTAGTTTTTTTCATGTTATTACTATTTTTTCATGTTATTAATAGTTTTTTTTGTTATTACTAGTTTTTCTATGTTATTACTAGTTTTCTTCATGTTATTACTAGTTTTCTTCATGTTATTACTAGTTTTTTTTTCATGTTATTACTAGTTTTTTTCATGTTATTACTAGTTTTTTTTCATGTTATTACTAGTTTTTTTTTCATGTTATTACTAGTTTTTTTATGTTATTACTAGTTTTTTTATGTTATTACTAGTTTTTTTTCATGTTATTACTAGTTTTTTTTCATGTTATTACTAGTTTTTTTCATGTTATTACTAGTTTTTTATGTTATTACTAGTTTTTTTTCATGTTATTACTAGTTTTTTCATGTTATTACTAGTTTTTTTATTTTACTACTAGTTTTTTTTCATGTTATTACTAGTTTTTTATGTTATTACTAGTTTTTTTCATGTTAATAGTTTTTTTCATGTTATTAATAGTTTTTTTTCACGTTATTAATAGTTTTTTTTCACGTTATTAATAGTTTTTTTCACGTTATTAATAGTTTTTTTTCACGTTATTAATAGTTTTTTATCACGTTATTACTAGTTTTTTTTCATGTTATTACTAGTTTTTTGTCATGTTATTACTAGTTTTTTTCATGTTATTACTAGTTTTTTTCACGTTATTAGTAGGTTTTTTTCACGTTATTAATAGTTTTTTTTTCACGTTATTACTAGTTTTTTTTCACGTTATTACTAGTTTTTTTTTACGTTATTAATAGTTTTTTTTCACGTTATTAATAGTTTTTTTCACGTTATTAATAGTTTTTTTCACGTTATTACTAGTTTTTTTTCACGTTATTACTAGTTTTTTTTCATGTTATTAATAGTTTTTTTTTCATGTTATTAATAGTTTTTTTCATGTTATTAATAGTTTTTTTCATGTTATTACAAGGTTTTTTATGTTATTATATTTTTTTTCATGTTGTTAATAGTTTTTTTTCATGTTATTTATAGTTTTTTTTTTCACGTTATTACTAGTTTTTTTTAATGTTATTACTAGTTTTTTTTCATGTTATTACTAGTTTTATTTTCATGTTATTACTAGTTTTTTTTCACGTTATTAATAGTTTTTTTTCACGTTATTAATAGTTTTTTTTCACGTAATGAATAGTTTTTTTCACGTTTTTACTAGTTTTTTTCATGTTATTAATATTTTTTTTAATGTTATTTCTAGTTTTTTTTCATGTTATTAATAGTTTTTTTTCATGTTACTACTAGTTTTTTATGTTATTAATAGTTTTTTTCATGTTATTACTAGTTTTTTTATGTTATTAATAGTTTTTTTCATGTTATTACTAGTTTTTTTATGTTATTAATAGTTTTTTTTCATGTTATTACTAGTTTTTTTTCATGTTATTAATAGTTTTTTTACACGTTATTACTAGTTTTTTTCATGTTATTACTAGTTTTTTTCCTGTTATCACTAGTTTTTTATGTTATTACAAGTTTTTTATGTTATTACTAGTTTTTTTTCCTGTTATTAATAGTTTTTTTCATGTTATTACTAGCTTTTTTAGATTACTAGTTTTTTTCATGTTATTACTAGTTTTTTCTTATGTTATTACTAGTTTTTTCTTATGTTATTACTAGTTTTTTTCATGTTATTACTATTTTTTTATGTTATTAATAGTTTTTTTTTGTTATTACTAGTTTTTTTTGTTATTACTAGTTTTTTTTTATGTTATTACTAGTTTTCTTCATGTTATTACTAGTTTTTTTCATGTTATTACTAGTTTTTTTTAATGTTATTACTAGTTTTTTTCATGTTATTACTAGTTTTTTTCTGTTATTACTAGTTTTTTTCATGTTATTACTAGTTTTTTTCATGTTATTACTAGTTTTTTTTTCATGTTATTACTAGTTTTTTTCATGTTATTACTAGTTTTTTTTCATGTCATTAATAGTTTTTTTTCATGTCAGTAATAGTTTTTTTTTCATGTTATTACTAGTTTTTTTCACGTTATTAGTAGTTTTTTTCATGTTATTAATAGTTTTTTTTCACGTTATTACTAGTTTTTTTTCATGTTATTACTAGTTTTTTTTCATGTTATTAATAGTTTTTTTTCATGTTATTAATAGTTTTTTTTCATGTTATTAATAGTTTTTTTCACGTTATCACTTGTTTATTTCATGTTATTACTAGTTTTTTTTATGTTATTACTAGTTTTTTTTCATGTTATTAATAGTTTTTTTCATGTTATTACTAGTTTTTTATGTTATTACTAGTTTTTTTATGTTATTACTAGTTTTTTTTTTCATGTTATTACTAGTTTTTTTCATGTTATTACTAGTTTTTTTCATGTTATTACTAGTTTTTTTCACGTAATTACTAGTTTTTTTCACGTTATTACTAGTTTTTTTCATGTCATTAATAGTTTTTTTCATTTTATTACTAGTTTCTTTTCATGTCATTAATATTTTTTTTCATGTTATTACTAGTTTTTTCCACGTTATTAGTAGGTTTTTTTCACGTTATTAATAGTTTTTTTTTCACGTTATTAATAGTTTTTTATCACGTTATTACTAGTTTTTTTTCATGTTATTAATAGTTTTTTTCATGTTATTAATAGTTTTTTTCATGTTATTACTAGTTTTTTTATGTTATTAATAGTTTTTTTCATGTTATTACTAGTTTTTTTATGTTATTAATAGTTTTTTTCCTGTTATTAATAGTTTTTTTTCATGTTATTAATAGTTTTTTTTCACGTTATTACTAGTTTTTTTCCTGTTATCACTAGTTTATTTCATGTTATTACTAGTTTTTTATGTTATTACTAGTTTTTTTATGTTATTACTAGTTTTTTTCATGTTATTACTAGTTTTTTTCATGTTATTACTAGTTTTTTTCATGTTATTACTAGTTTTTTTATGTTATTACTAGTTTTTTTTTTCATGTTATTACTAGTTTTTTTCATGTTATTACTAGTTTTTTTTCATGTTATTACTAGTTTTTTTATGTTATTACTAGTTTTTTTTCATGTTATTACTAGTTTTTTTTCATGTTATTACTAGTTTTTTTCATGTTATTAATAGTTTTTTTTCATGTTATTAATAGTTTTTTCACGTTATTAATAGTTTTTTTCATGTTATTAATAGTTTTTTTTCATGTTATTAATAGTTTTTTTCACGTTATTAATAGTTTTTTTCACGTTATTAATAGTTTTTTATCACGTTATTACTAGTTTTTTTTCATGTTATTAATAGTTTTTTTATGTTATTAATAGTTTTTTTTCATGTTATTACTAGTTTTTTTCATGTTATTACTAGTTTTTTTATGTTAATAGTTGTTTTCATGTTATTACTAGTTTTTTTATGTTATTACTAGTTTTTTATCATGTTATTAATAGTTTTTTTTCATGTTATTAATAGTTTTTTTTCACGTTATTACTAGTTTTGTATGTTATTACTAGTTTTTTTCCTGTTATCACTAGTTTATTTCATGTTATTACTAGTTTTTTATGTTATTACTAGTTTTTTTTCATGTTATTAATAGTTTTTTTCATGTTATTAATAGTTTTTTTCATGTTATTAATAGTTTTTTTCATGTTATTAATAGTTTTGTATGTTATTAATAGTTTTTTTATGTTATTACTAGTTTTTTCATGTTATTACTAGTTTTTTTTCATGTTATTAATAGTTTTTTTCATGTTATTAATAGTTTTTTTCACGTTATTAATAGTTTTTTTTCATGTTATTAATAGTTTTTTTCACGTTATTAATAGTTTTTTTCACGTTATTAATAGTTTTTTATCACGTTATTACTAGTTTTTTTTCATGTTATTAATAGTTTTTTTTTCATGTTATTAATAGTTTTTTTCATGTTATTACTAGTTTTTTTTATGTTATTAATAGTTTTTTTTATGTTATTAATAGGTTTTTCATGTTATTAATAGTTTTTTTCACGTTATTACTAGTTTTTTTCATGTTATTACTAGTTTTTTCCTGTTATCACTAGTTTATTTCATGTTATTACTAGTTTTTTATGTTATTACTAGTTTTTTTTTCATGTAATTACTAGTTTTTTTCATGTTATTAATAGTTTTTTTCATGTTATTACTAGTTTTGTATGTTATTACTAGTTTTTTTATGTTATTACTAGTTTTTTTCATGTTATTACTTGTTTTTTTTTTCATGTTATTACTAGTTTGTTTCATGTTATTACTAGTTTTTTTATGTTATTACTAGTTTTTTTTTCATGTTATTACTAGTTTTTGTCATGTTATTACTAGTTTTTTTCATGTTATTACTAGTTTTTTTCACGTTATTACTAGTTTTTTTTATGTTATTACTAGTTTTTTTTTCATGTTATTAATAGTTTTTTTTCATGTTATTAATAGTTTTTTTTCACGTTATTAATAGTTTTTTCCACGTTATTAATAGTTTTTTATCACGTTATTACTAGTTTTTTTTCATGTTATTAATAGTGTTTTTTCATGTTATTAATAGTTTTTTTTCATGTTATTAATAGTTTTTTTCATGTTATTACTAGTTTTTTTATGTTATTAACAGTTTTTTTTCACGTTATTACTAGTTTTTTTCATGTTATTACTAGTTTTTTTCCTGTTATCACTAGTTTATTTCATGTTATTACTAGTTTTTTATGTTATTACTAGTTTTTTTTTCATGTTATTAATAGTTTTTTCATGTTATTAATAGTTTTTTTCATGTTATTTATAGTTTTTTTCATGTTATTAATAGTTTTGTATGTTATTACTAGTTTTTTTATGTTATTACTAGTTTTTTTCATGTTATTACTTGTTTTTTTTCATGTTATTACTAGTTTTTTTTCATGTTATTACTTGTTTTTTTTCATGTTATTACTAGTTTTTTTTTCATGTTATTACTTGTTTTTTTTCATGTTATTACTAGTTTTTTTTATGTTATTACAAGTTTGTTTTTCATTGTATTACTAGTTTTTTTCATGTTATTACTAGTTTTTTTCATGTTATTACTAGTTTTTTATGTTATTACTAGTTTTTTTTCATGTTATTACTAGTTTTTTTTCATGTTATTAATAGTTTTTTTCATGTTATTAATAATTTTTTTTTCACGTTAATTATAGTTATTTCATGTTATTACTAGTTTTTTTCCTGTTATCACTAGTTTATTTCATGTTATTAATAGTTTTTTTTCATGTTATTAATAGTTTTTTTTCATGTTATTACTAGTTTTGTATGTTATTACTAGTTTTTTTATGTTATTACTAGTTTTTTTTCATGTTATTACTTGTTTTTATTCATGTTATTACTAGTTTTTTTCATGTTATTACTAGTTTTTTTATGTTATTACTAGTTTTTTTCATGTTATTACTAGTTTTTGTCATGTTATTACTAGTTTTTTTCATGTTATTACTAGTTTTTTTATGTTATTACTAGTTTTTTTTCATGTTATTGCTTGTTTTTTTTCATGTTATTAATAGTTTTTTTTCATGTTATTAATAGTTTTTTTCACGTTATTCATAGTTTTTTTTTCATGTTATTAATAGTTTTTTTTCATGTTATTAATAGTTTTTTTTCACGTTATTAATAGTTTTTTTCATGTTATTACTAGTTTTTTTATGTTATTAATAGTTTTTTTTTCATGTTATTAATAGTTTTTTTTCATGTTATTAATAGTTTTTTTCACGTTATTACTAGTTTTTTTTATGTTATTACTAGTTTTTTTTCATGTTATTACTAGTTTTTTTTCATGTTATTACTAGTTTTTTATGTTATTACTAGTTTTTTATGTTATTACTAGTTTTATCTCATCCTATCAAAACAACAAGATATAAATTAATTCTTGGACCTTTATTATTCCTGATGTTCATAAACATTCAATGCTGCTTAGACTAAGCTTCTTTCCTTTAATAATTAAAAGAAACTTTTTCAACCACTGATTGCGATGGCTAATGATACACTATCTATAAGTACTTCGTTCAAACTCTTCCATTTAACATTCACAGGCAATATGAATTTGAACAAATACATTGAAGACATTGCGAAAGATGCTGCAAAATGGTTGGCTCTCTTTACTGTGCTAGAAGATTACTTACACCTGAGAGGATCCTGTACCTCTACAAAGCCACTATTCGCCCTAAATGTAGTATTGCTGCCACATTTGGTGTATCTGCCACTAATCTTCTTGTATAGAGGGGTTCATGACGAGGAAGAGCCGAGATTTATAATAAAAGAGAGAGATGGGAAGGGTTCGCATGGGTAAGACAGGAGAGGCTAGGGCAGTAGCCCTAGATATATAAAAAGTTTGGCATGATGGTCTAGACGAATACCTAGCATAATACAATCCTTATTAGACAAGAGAAAAATTCAGATTGTCATCAATAGTCGTACATCAAAACAACAGGATATAAATGTGTAGGTGTGCCACAAGGGTCGATTCTTGGGCCTTTATTATTTCTGATGTTCATAAATGCCGTTTCTGATAAAATTTTCTCTGAGATTCCGATATTTGCTGATGACATCATCCTTTATAACAGACTGGAGCGAAAAACGAATTAGCGTATCTGTTTTAAGAGGTGGGTGTAGTTTGCTTGCTTACAACTACACGTTTGTCAAAGTCAAGTAAACATCTGACGAAGAGATCTTTCTCGAAATATTATATCACATGGACATACCACCAGACCGACTTTCCCAGGTAACCACTGTGCAAATATAAATATACTGCGTATATGAAATATGAATATGTACACATGTATTTATAAGTTGTATTAATAAATTTCTCACCTGCTTCAGCTTGTGTCTTTCCGTTACTTCTGCATTGTATCGCCTTCTACAATTCCATTTAACTATATCTGTTTTATTTAATTTTCATGGCAAGTACTCGTCTGAGCTCTAATCTATAGTTCCTTCTCACCAAACATTCATGAGAAACACTTGTTTGACTATAAACACTCACTAATTTCCCACACTCTTTATCCGTGCCTAAACATAAATTCCATGAACAAAGTTTCTTTCTTAAAACTGCACACCTGTGAAACTCTCTTCTGTTTCCCTGCTTTCCAATTGACTACAATATGGTCGTTTTCAAGTCCAATGTAAACAAGTTGTTGATGAGCCGTTCCCTTTAAGTAATCCAATTTACATTTATGGAATGGTTAAAACCTTAGAGGAAGATATCCAGTCTTCAGTAAAATGCGGACGTAAATGGATGGTAACATTCAATGCTGCTAAGACTAAGCTTCTTTCCTTAAATAATTACAAGAAACCTTCTCAAGCACTGATTGTCTTTTTTTATTAACTGTTAGTTTAAAGGCTTTTAAATTAGTCCAAATTTCTTTCCCTCAAAATACATGCATACCGCGCGTAGAAAGTTTAAAGGAAGTATATTATTTTAATTGGAATTCATTATTGAGATGAATATTATTTATTAATTTTATTTTTTGCAGACTATTATCCTCATCTTTTCTTAGTTGTTTCACAACGTTTCGGCCAACTATTCCTCTGGCCTTCCTCAGGTAGTAACCACGACGGATAGGAACTCTGAATCTCCTGTCTGCATCCACTGCAATTACTGCCTTCTGTAGTTGTTGCCGTCTCAACACGTTTTTGACCAAGTAAGCCTCTAGCCAGCTTTAGGTAGGATTGAAACCGCTATCATCAGACAATTCTCACCTGGAACCGTAGAGATTCAACATCTCTATCAACTGCGCCACGGGATATTATTCTCATCTGTATTAGTTGTTGTTTTTCATGACGTTTCGGCCAACTATTCCTCTGGCCTTCCTCAGGTGGTAACCACGACGGATAGGAACTCTGAATCTCCTGACTGCATTCACTGCAATTACTGCCTTCCGTAGTTGAAACAACTAATAAAAGATGAGGATAATAGTCCCCAATAAATAAAATTTAAAAGGAAGTGTTCGCCTCGTCGCGGCCTGTATTTTTTTCTTTCAGGGTTGTATATTGAAGGGGAGAATTAGAGAAACGAAGTAATTATGGTCGAAGATGATTATTATTAAAGGAGAATGCTGTTAAAAGTGAATACATATTGCTATTTAGATGCGATTCCAGGAATGTAGGAAATTGTCCATTATAGCAATAATAACTTTACATTTAGGGAATGGTTAAAACCTTAGAGGAAGACATCCAGTCTTTAGTAATATGTGGACGTAAATGGATGGTAACATTCAATGCTGCTAAGACTAAGCTTCTTTCCTTAAATAATTACAAGAAACCTTCTCAAGCACTGATTGCGGTGGCTAATGATACACTACCTCTAAGTACTTCGTTCAAACTCTTCCATTTAACATTCACAGGCAACATGAATTGGAACAAATCTATTGTGACTATTAAAAGAGTGAAGGAAGACCTTTCCGGTTATGATAAAAACTGAAGAATTTTTTTTCTTACAAAGGAATCACTACTTATCAA
Source organism: Euprymna scolopes (assembly GCF_053919585.1). Taxonomy (NCBI): domain Eukaryota; kingdom Metazoa; phylum Mollusca; class Cephalopoda; order Sepiida; family Sepiolidae; genus Euprymna; species Euprymna scolopes. Next base: position 163,351,742 of record NC_136489.1, on the reverse strand, counting down.
GGCCTAGAGGCTACTCGAGGATAAGATTTAAAGAGTTTACAGTGGTCAAAAGGACACTATCATAGTAATCGTTAGAAGTGCAAATTTGGTAAATTGGATTACTTAAGGGGGACGGCTCATAAAGAACTTGTTTACATTGGACTTGAAGATGGCCATATTTTAGTCAGCGTGAAAGCAGGTAAACGGAAGAGACTTCCACAGGCATGCAAGTCCTAAGATAGAAGCTTTGTTCATGGAATCTACGTTTAGGTTCAGGCACAGATAAAGAGTGGGGGGAATTATTGATGGTGTTTATGGTCAAACGAGTGTTTTTCGTGAATGTTTGGCGAGGGAGGGGGCATAGATTGGAACTCAGACGAGCACTTGCCATGAAAATAACGATAAGAGGTTGTAGGAAAAAGAAAAGGATTTCAGTTCTGAAGCAATATATATTAGGTTGGTGCAAAAATAATATTGTTTTTTGGCATTCAACTTCTAGTCAGAAAACAACATTATTTTTGCACCAACCTAATAATAAAAAAACAGATCAATAAATTCAGGTGAATAGTTTATGATTATAACAGAACTGCATCTTTGAAAATCCAAAAATAAAAGAGTACTAAACGAAACGAGATTGTGGTTTGATTTTTTTTTTCTTTTTATTACTAGTTTCATCTCATCCTATTAATGGCCATTGTGACTATTAAAAGAACGAAGACGGAGCTTTTCGGTTATGATAAAGATTAAGCAATTTATTTCAGTTCTTTTGTTCTTGTAATTTTCTAATAACATTCTGAACAAAAATCAATTTAACCGTGAAGCAAATCGTTCTTTTGAGTAACGCAATCTTAATAGAACACCCAAATAAATGACATGGGAATTTTCTTTCTTTTTTCTTTTTTTTTTTTTTTTTTTTTAAAGAAAAAAGGGAATCCTTTGATTCAAAACAATTCTTGCTTTAAGGTAACAGTTCAAAATCCTATCCATCCCATCTAATTAATCGCAATAAAATCCGCAGGAAAATAAAAAAAATATACATGAAAACTCAACAATGAAAATCTTATTAAATTAATTGTGAGGTGTCTTCAATAATTCCTAGACATTTTTTTCGTACAATCATTTAAATTTGTTGTAAACTCTTGAAAATTCAATATGATATTGGTCTTATGGGATGACTGACCATTTTTTATAATTTCAGGTTCAAATGAACAGCTGCAGTAGGAAATGGAATACACCCTACTAAAGCCTGATTGTCACAGCTAGTTAATTTCAAAAATGCAATATGGACGTAAGGGCACTTTGAAGAACAATATGTCAAACAAATATGTTTTAAACTTGGGAAAAATGACAGAGAAACTTATGGAATGCTTCAGACTGCTTTCAGAAGATCTATTCTGAATCGAGCACTAGTTTTGAGTGGCATAAAAAATTCAAGAGAGTCTGTGAGGAATGATGAGACGTGAGGACACTTTATCTCATCCATCCCATCTCCGTCGTGTTTCAGGACACTTCACCACCAAGTCCACACAACTTCTCCAGTTCTCTCGATCTCGCATGACAGTTTGCAGGTCCCAAACACCTTCCAATTCCTGTGTCCTGTAGCAGGTTGTCAATGTAAGTCATTCTTCTTCTACCACGGTTTGGGTGTCAATCTGTTGATATCGAGAGAACTAGCTTGCTGGTTTCTCTTGCAGTGACCGAATACTCTCATCCTTCTCTGCTGTACTTTCAGTGATACTGCTGATAGGTCACCATAAAGGTGTTGGCTTGTTGCGTGGCTCCATGATGTATTGAGGGTCATCCTGAGCATCCCTGTGTAACAGCCATCCAGTCTCTTCTTTAGCGCATTTGTAAGAGTCCATGCCTCAGCACCATATAGAAGGAATGTTTTTACTGTGGCACTTTAAAAAATGATATGCAATAAAATTCAGTTTTAAACTTGGAAAAAATGCAACAGAAACGTATGGAATACTTCAGATTGCTTTTAGACCATCTTGCATGAATTGAGCATCAGTTTTTGAGTGGCATAAGAGATTCAAAGAAGGTAGGGAGTCTGTGAGGGATGATGAGAGGTGTGGGAGAAGTAAGGAAGTCAAACCACCAAAGTTGATTGGTCAAATAAAGAATTTCATGGATAAGGACCATTGTGTGTCTATAAAACAATAAGTGCACAATTTGATGCCAGTGTTACACACAATTTTTCGTGAGGAACTAAAGATGAAGATTTGTGCAAATGTAAAAGTCCCAAACTCCATCCTTGTTACAGACTATTTGACCAAGATGAACATCAAGACAGTTCCTCACCCTCCCAATAGTCCAGACTTTGCTCCCTGTGACTTTTGATTATTCCCTAATCTCAAGGAAAACCTTAGAAGCTGTCGTTATGAGACAATTGAGGAGATGAAAGAGGATGTGACGAGGGTCATTGATATGCTCACACAAGAGGACTTGCATGGGACCTTCCAGAAGTTGTCGGAACGGTACAACAAGTGCATTGCAGCCGGAGGAGATTACTTCGAAGGAAACTAGAGTTCCATGTGTGTACTATTAATAAATGTGCCCATACAAAAAAAAATCTAGAAACATATGGAAGGGACCTCGTAATATCTAAGTTTCAGTCAGGACAAGCTGCTAATGGAATCCTGTAACTGACTCTTTGACTGAGGGCAAGGTGGTGTACCTGTTCTGATGGTAAACTTAGTCTTTTTAGTCCTTGATCAGTGAAGGAGAAATCCTTTTAAACTGAGACCATTTCTAACTTTGTCCAAATTCAGAGTGCTCCTTTTATGGAAAACTGGATTTTTCCAACATCCTAAAAAAAAAAAAAAAAAAAAAACTGACCTTGTGTCTAACTTTAATCTGGTGGAGATGCAATTGAATAATAACTCAGTACAATGTGTTCCTATTTACTTGCCTTCCCACGAGGGCAGAGTTAGACACAAGGTCGGTTTTTAATGTGGGGAAAATCAAGCTCCCCTGAAAAGGAACACTCTGGATAGGGACAAAAATAGAAATCACTTCAGTCGAGCAGGATTTCTCCTTCACTGATCGAGGACAGAAAAAAGAAAATGAAGTGTAGCATCTGCAGAACAGATGGTATTTATTTGCTCCCCCACCGAGCAAATTAGGCACAAGGCCGATTTTTAATGTGAGGAGTGAAGGGGAAATGGGGACCAACTCCCCGGGGAGTATGGGAGCTGGATAGTGACAATTGGCATGAAGGGCTACCCCTACATTGACCAAGGTCTTATATGTGGGGCCGCCCCCACACATGGTCCCTGCTTGCAGCATCTGCCGGAACAGATGGTATTTATTTGCTCCCCCACCGAGCAAATTAGGCACAAGGCCATTTTTAATGTGAGGAGTGAAGGGAGGGGGAAGGGAAAAAAGGGGACCAGCTCCCGAGAGGTGGGAAATGGGAGCTGGTTAAAGGTCAGGCATGTGGGGTTTCCCCCACATCTGGTCTTTGCTAGTCATAGCTAGTCATAGCTAGTCATAGCTTGCAGTATCTGCCGGAACAGATGGTATTTATTTGCTCCCCCACTGAGCAAATTAGGCACAAGGCCGTTTTTAATGTGAGGTAAAAACCAGCTCCCCTAAAAGGGGTCACTCTGGTTACCAAAAATAATAATTGTCCCAGTATAGAGGGCTTCCCCTCCACTGACTGGCACAAACCATCTTAAGTGCAGCATCTGCCGGAACAGATGGTATTTATTTGCTCCCCCACTGAGCAAATTAGGCACAAGGCCGTTTTTAATGTGAGGTAAAAACCAGCTCCCCTAAAAGGGGTCACTCTGGTTACCAAAAATAATAATTGTCCCAGTATAGAGGGTTTCCCCTCCATTGACTGGTACAAATTATCTTAAGTGCAGTATCTGCCGGAACAGATACTACACTTTGATCCCGGCCCGAAGGCCAAGTACAATGTGCTACACAGCTGAGCGATTGACAAATGAACCGTCTTTCGATTAGGATCCGCTTAATAAAAACTACGTTCACACAAGTGTTTTTTTTTTTTGTTTTCACATCAGCATTTTTTAGTTAATTTTTTTAATTAATTATTTATTGCGTATTTACATCCAAATGCCGCAAGATGATAAGGGTTATTATAAAAGATGGATTGTCAGTTAAACGATGAAGAATATTATGAGAGGATTGAAAACGATGAATGGAATGAATAGTATGCGATGACAAGAGAATATTCTTGTTATTATTTTGACTCTCGAGTATATATCAGTTAATATCTTATATGTTTTTAGATATAGTGATGTGGTTCTCGATTGATTGACTGTGTCGGATATATACTCGAGATTCAAACAATGATGAGAATATTTTCTTGTCATAGCCCTAGTGATGACGTATGAAGACGTTTTGTGCTAAGTAGGGTTGCGGAGTCGGAAGGAGTCAGACGTTTTAGCTGGAGTCGGAGTCGGATTTCTAAAAGTAGTCAGAGTCAGAAATTTTATCTGATTCCTTGAGTTAAATAAATTTATTTTTTGGCATGGTTTTAAACGATGAAGAATATTATAAGAGGATTGAAAACGATGAATGGAATGAACAGAATGTGATGACTAGGGCTATGACAACAGCATATTCTTTTCATTGTTTTGTATATATCTAACACAGTTAGACACGATCGACCAAGAACCACATCATTCTATATAAAAGCATATAAGATATCCACAGATACACACTCGAGAGTCAAAACAATGAAAAGAATATGCTGTTTTCATAGCCCTAGTGATGACGTATAAAGACGATTTGTAATAAGTACTTGTTTACATTGGACTTGAAAACCATTTTGTTATAATTTTGCAGGGAAACAGCCTCATGATAATGTGTTTCAGTGTCCATGGAAATTGTGTCTGATACTTGGTTTTCTAATTCCCTCTTCAAATTATTTATCGAACTGTTTTTACATAAACAATGTCTCTTGCACTTGTAAGACATTTCACACACATAAAAAATGCAAATAAAATGCAATTTGCACACAAATACAAAACACCCAACATTTTTTTTTCTCTAAATAAAAATATTGTTATGTTTACAAACACTGTCTATCGTATTTTATTCGTTGTCTGATCATTTGTATTTTATTCTGTTTTTATTTATTGTGTATTTACAAAGCCACTGTTTTTATTTATTGTGCATTTACAAAGCCACTAACATACTCTTCCACTTAACATTCACAGACAACATGAATTGGAACAAATGCATTAAAGAAATTGCCAAAACTACTGCAAAAAAAGTGGGCTCTCTCTACTGTGCTAGAAGATTACTTGCACCTGAGAGTATCCTCTACCTCTATTCGCCCATACATGGAACGGGAAAAAATAAAATATCAGGACCTAAAAAATGATCTAAAAACGACATGGTCTCTGAAAGAAATAAACATTATACCGGTTGTGATAGGAACAACTGGCTTAATAAAAAAGAACCTTCAGAAATACTTAGAAGCCATCCCTGGAAGACCAAGCTGTAATGAAATACAGATAGCAGCCATAAAGCGAACAGTATCTATTCTTAAAAGAGCCCTCGGATATAAATTTAAATCATAACGGAATCAAGTGTTAGCTCCAGGAAGGAGCCCCTTGATATCTTAAAACTTACTGAAGTAAAATACAAAAAAGTAGTATTGTTTCCATTGTATGTACCAGGGAAAGACATTTTCTTTGATTACTTTCGCTTTATTTATACGGAAAAGATGAACAAACAGGCTGGACCATGGAATATAAAATAAAAGTCGCTCAAATAAAAAGATAGACACAACCTCCTTTAGTAAATCGGAGATATTATAATCTAGGGAGCATATAAAAAGTTCTATGAATTGGTACCCCCCCCCCCCGAGCGACTCCCCTCCCAAAAAAAGACTTTGCCAGACATGCAAAGAAAGCACGCGCGCGCACACACACGCACACACTAAAACACACACACACACACACACACACACACACACACACACACACACTAAAACACATTTTCGCTTTTATATAATACAATTCATGAACCAGTTTGTTTTTTGTGTTATTTTTTGTTACTTATTTTTTGTTACTTATTTTTTGTTTTCGAATGCCTGCAAAGGGAATAATTTGCTACCTATTTTGTAAATAAAATCTTTTCTTCATTGCAAAACAAGATCTCTTTCTATTTTATTCATTAACTCCCCCCCCTTTTAATTTTACTTTTAAAAAGATTTTTGTGCAGTCTATTCGTTTCATATTACATTTATCTGAATATGGATAAATTTCTGACAGTGTAAAGAATGCCAAAACAGATTTACATGCATAGCGTTTGGTTTAAAAGCTATCCTAGTCAAAGGAATAAGCAAAATTCTGACTTTACTCTATATAAAAAGTATGAATTATTATGAAGTTAGTTGCATATTTCCTATTAACACAAGATTTCTATTGATGTCGGTCCAATACATATGAGCACACATTACCTTAATAAGTAATTATATAGAAATCAAAATAAATTTATCTATCTGGTCAGGATCTTTTCCCAGATCAATGTGACTCTCTCTCTCTTAAGATTTTCCTGTCTCCCATCAGCTCCCTCAGATATTCAGAATCACAGTTGGCATCATATGCAAATTGCTCCATGTAAGTGACTCTAGGTCGTCCTATGCTCATGCGCCCGTCCTGTGGAGTCCACAGCAATACATTTCTCATCAGCTCTTGCTTACTCCTCTAGCAGTAACCGGAAAATTGTAGACCTAACTCCCTGATGGTAGTAGATATGGCAGGTAGGTTGCCATAAAGTTGCTGCTTCGTGGGACGATACTGCCAAGATATATCTAACACTGTTCATAGCACTATCTAGTTTCTTTCCAACTAGCCTGGGTGCCACGCTTTCTCCAGGTGTTTGGAGGTGTGTATTGAGCAGCAAAAATAAAAAAAGTTGCAGTAGAAGGTCGGCTCGAACCCATGACGTGAAGGTGGAAAAGAAAGTGAAGGTGTGTGTAAGGGTGTTGGTTGAGCAACAAAAAAAGGAAGGAAAATTGCGAGCACAAAAAAAAATAGTAGTAGTAAGTAGGCTTGAACCGATAGCACGCCAGAGGAAAAACAGGTGCAAAAAAAAAAAAACTGTCTTACCGATGTGCCTACCGTGGTTGTGACGTCACAGGCGATCGAAATGACACCTTTTCTGCGACGTTGAGCGTTGAATGACTTGCAAAAATGTCAGCAAAAAAACCCGACCCTCTCTGTAGAAAAGTGCCCAGTTGAGGGTGAAGAAATTAATGTGTTTGGACAATTGTTTCGATATTTGTCATCCGAAGGGTCGAGCTTCAAAATGATACTGATTTCGTGAAAATCCGTTGAGTCTATCGAAAGTTTTAGGCAGACATACAAACATACATTCAATCAGACAGGTGAGATTTATATTATTCTACTAGCGGGAGTACCCGGCGTTGCCCGGGTGTTTGGAGGTGTGTGTTGGTGGGAGGGGGTAGATTAAAACAACCCCGAACGTTTGATGTGGAGGTGGAAAGGAAATGGAAAAAAAACCCTGCGACCTAACCATCTCGACCACGGGAACAGATGAATTGATAAGTGTGCTAAGTTGACGTTTATAAACCGAAATTAGCAGGTGCGACAACGTCAAGTTGCGGAAGCCAGTTTCTGGTTTCCCCGCTATGCGGCGATCAAACAATAAAAAAAACACAAAAAAACTAATGTAAGGCAAACAAACCATGAAAACAGAAAAACGAACACGTGAAAAATGTCTTAAATAAGCCTGTTTCGATATTAAAATTTTAAAAATCGGTGGGTACCCGGGTGTTTCGGGGTGTCATTAAGAATAAGCGAAGTAAAAAAAAAAAAAAAAGCAGAAAAACGAACGTTACGTGAAAAATGGCTTAAATAACACTGGTTCAATATTTAAATTTAAAAAATCGAAAAAAAAACATCTCACACCACGATTTGAACCCAAAACGTTTCGATAATGAACCAAAGCCTTAACCAACTGAGCTAACGCGAGTACATGGAATTTGTTTGGTTTTTCAACTATTTAAAGTAAATCAGGTCACGACGTCATCTAATGCATGCGTAAAATCGGTCATTGTCACGAGAGGACTGTTTTTGTGGACCCCCCCCCCCTCCGTCGAAAATTGTCGATTTTGGGGTGAAAAAGTTAACGTTTTGGGCCAATTTTTTATATTTTTCGAGCAAAGGATGGAGCTTCGATGTGATACCGAGTTTGTGAATTTTCGTCGCGTCTGTCAGACATCCAAACATACATACATACATACATTTTCGCTTTTATATATATAGACTAGCGAGGGGTACCCAGCGTTGCCCGGGTGTTTGTAGGTGTGTGTGAAAAAAAACAGGTGCCCGTGAAAAAAAAACAAAGCCTTGACGACGCGCAGTTGGAAAATAGTAAAGTGTGAAAAAAAAAAAACAGGTGCGTGTTTTTGATTGATGTGACGGCGATAGCTATTCAGCAGTTAGCATTTTGTGCGGGACAGTTTTTAATGAGGTCAATAAATCGGTTTGTTTGTTTTTAAAAACCCGCTCCCCCCGTCTGATATGAAGCCGACAAACGTTCACTGGCTCTGGGCCTGTTATTAGAGTCGAGTTTTGCTTTTTATTTATACCGAAAACCGAATGTAACGCGTGCCGATGCGGGAAATGTGGAATAATTTATGTTTGAAAGTCAATAAAATTAAATAGACAGGCGAGCTCCGTGGTTAAGTGTGAGATATTACAATTTATAGATGATATAAAAAGTTTTAAGAAGTTGTGAACCGAGCAAGCGCTTCTCTGAATGAAGCCTTTTGTGGACATTGAGGAAAAGCGTACATACATAAACACATACATTTTCGCTTTTATATATATAGACTAGCGAGGGGTACCCGGCGTTGCCCGGGTGTTTTTCGGGGTATGTGAAAAAACCCCGAAAATGTGAAAAAAAAAAAACGAAGCCTTCTCGACGCACAGTTGGAAAATAGTAAAGTGTTTTTTTTTAAAAAAACAGGTGCGCGTTTTTGATTGACGTGACGGCGATAGGTATTCAGCAGTTATTTTGTGCGGGACAGTTTTGAATGAGGTGAATAAATCGGTTTGTTTGTTTTTAAAAATCCGCTCCCTGTTTATTAGGACGAGCGAAATGAAAGCTACAGTCTGATATGACGAAGTCGACATTGAACAAATGTTACTTAGCTCTCTTGAGACAACTGGCTTTCGGCCTGTTGGATTTATTTGCTTCCCCACTGAGCAAATTAGGCACAAGGCCGTTTTTTAATGTGGAGAGAGAGGGAGGGAAAGGGGGATCCAGCTCCCGAGAGGTGGGAAATGGGAGCTGGATTAGAAACTGTTGGTATCGAGGGTCGCCCCTTCAGTGACCAAGGTCAGATATGTGGGGCTACCCCCACATATGGTCTTTGCTAGTCATAGCTAGTCTTTGCTTGCAGCATCTGCCGGAACAGATACTACACTTTGATCTTGTCACCCCGTGCCGCCAAAGCGGGGGGGGGGGCCTTTCGGCCTGTGATTAGAGTCGAGTTTCGCTTTTTTTATACCGAAAACCGAATGTAACGCGTGCCGATGCGGGAAATGTCGAATAATTAACGTTTGAAAGTCAATAAAATTAAATAGACAGGCGAGCTCCGTGGTTAAGTGTGAGATATTACAATTTATAGATGATATAAAAAGTTTTAAGAAGTTGTGAACCGAGCAAGCACTTCTCTGAAAGAAGCCTTTTGTGGACATCGAGGAAAAGCGTACATACATACATACATACATACATTTTCGCTTTTATATATATAGATAGGTCATTTATTTCCAAATTTAAATAAGAATACCAATTTGTATTCAAAAAATCATAATGACGAACTTAGTCAAATTAAGATTATTTCAATTTTTCTATTTGCATGTAAATAAAATGGTTGTACTTTTATAACAAGGAGACGTAATTAGAGGTTGGATACTTGGAGCCTCTGGCCCGAAGCCCTATCATCCTCACTGTCTTCAGGATCCAAGAGATCAACTTTTACTGATTTAATTAGAATTATAACCATCAGATGCTGCAGGGTTGCGTGCAAGCAATTCACTCTTGATTGATACCCGCGATGATGCTGAGTAATCAAGGGGTGATGATTCCACAGTAATTTCTAAATCTGATTCTTCCAGAAGAAATGGTAAATTAGGTTAACCTGCAATCTTTAATTGCATGCAGAACTTGGGGCGAGGGGGGGGACCTAGAAAGGTTGGATATGAAGAAAATGAATCCTTTTATTAGATGCTGGTATTTGTTGCGTTGAATGTGTGTGCAGGAAGTTTCATGGGAGTATAAAATTCACAAACGGTCCCCAGTCGCATGTATATCCCCGTTAGGGGAGATGACGACGTTAGGTTTTCGCAACTTTTTGCAGAGAGGTGTCGACGTCCTCCTACATACAGCACCTGGAATTCCCAAATTGGTCACCCATTTTAGTAATGACCAGGCTCCACGTTGCTTAACTTCGGTGATCTGACGGGAACCGGTGTGTCAATGGGATTATGCCGTATATTGCGTTGAATGCGCACGCTTTTATTCAAGGGAAAATAATCACGTCGGCTCGGCATTCATGAAATTGTAACATAACACATATGAGCGCGTGGGGAAATAGCAGCAGCAGCCGAAGGACGGACGGCAAGCGATTGTCTTAGTAGCAGGAGCAGCGTTTGAACGCGTATGCAAATTGGCAAGTGTGCTCGGGCTTGCGTCTGAAAAATAAAGGAAAAAAGGACACCATGTAGTCGGCGGGGGGGGGGGCTAGTAGATGGTCTGTGACAAAAAGAAGAACACCGGTTTTCATCAAACGGAAATGGAATCATGTCGTCTTTTCTAGGGAAACAGTTTATTGTTCCCCCCCCTGTATATGTGGCACTAATTTGCATATGAGGAGAATAGCTGCTTTAAGAGGGACGATTTGGGGAGGACAGAGTTTTATGACAACAAAGAGAAAACATCAAAGCTGAGATTTGTTGTGAATTATGTTACCAAAGAGGAGTGTCATCAATTTTCCTTTCGGCTTTCTTTAATTTTTACGTACGACCCTTATTTTCGAGTGACCATTGGCTCTGATATACGGTGATTCTCTAAGAAAATGAACAGATTCGACATCCGCTTAATATCAGAATTTTATCTGCTACTAATGTAACAGCCATATGAGCACATATGAAAATATCAGCAGCAACCAAAGTATGGATGGCAAGCGAGTGAATTAGCAGCAGGAGCAATATTTGAACACATATGCAAATTGGCAAGTGTGCTCAGGCTTGCATCTGGAGAAAAAGAAAAAAAAAAGACACCACGTAGTCAAAAACGAACAAAAGTTAACACCGAAAGAGACAGTGAAGAATGGGCTGGCTGTGGCATGCGTACGGTCAGAAAAAAGAGCTACATGTTCCAGGTGAAATGGACATATGGCATCGAGACAGAGAGAAGAAAAACGGTAATAAATGAAAGAAAAACAAAAAACCAAGTTGGATTTATTTATTTTTGTTTGTTTGTTTGTACCTTTTCAATGGTACCGGACAGCGTGGGAGTCCGAGAAAGGTTTGAACTGCAATGAACACAGTTCGGGCGTAACAGCCACATTACAAAAATATGCCGATCTCATGTTATTCTTTTATTTCCTTTTTTTTTTTACAAAGGAATCACCACTTATCAAGGCCCGGCGGTCACTCGAGGATAAGGATTAATGAGTGTATCAGCCAATATCGTAGTCATCGTTAGTAGTGGAAATTTCGTAAATTTGATTACTTAAGGAAACGGTTCATTAAGAACTTGTTTACATTGGACTTGAAGACGACCATATTGTAGTCAGCTAGAAAGCAGGCAAACGAAAGAGAGTTCGACAGTTCTAATGCTTGTTCATGGAATCCACGTTTATGTTCAGGCACAGATAAAGAGTAGGGGAAATTATTGATAGTGGTTTCAGCCAAACGAGTGTTTTTCATGAAAGTTTAGCAAGGAGGTACCATAGATTGGAGCTCAGAGGAGCACTTGCCATTAAAATAACGATAGAGCAGAGACAGGCTCGCAGCGTCTCTTCTGTGAGAAAGAGATTGCAGGGAAAAGAAAAGGGTATTACCTACTAGGCTAAGAAGTCTATTTTGAACTCTGTCAAGGCAGGATAAGATGCTCCTGCCCAGATGTGGCAACAGTACTCCATCCTAGGACGTACTTAATTGTAAGGTTATACTTGTTGAAGACAAATGATATATGACAGTCACTTTTTATGCTCTATACAGGGTGAAACAAAGTTGTCGCTCTGTCAAGGTAGGATAACTTCTAGTTACTTCTAGTGGCAACAGTACTCCATCCTAGGACGTACTTGTCTCTTATCATGATTGTAAGGTTATACTCGTTGGTCTAAAGCGAATTGATTTCTGATGTCTGTTTTTATGGAAAAGACAAATAATATATGACAGTCAATTTTTATGTTCTATACAGAATGAAACAGTAAAGCTGTCACCCTAAAGAAAATGATACTAAAGCTTTATTTTAAAACTTTTACTGAAAAAAAAAAATCAATACAGTAGAGCTGACATATATTCAATGTAGCTGCCTTCAGCCTCAATTACTGCCTCGATATGGGGCTGAAACTGGGAGCATGCTTTTTTTCACAAGTGCCGGCGAGAGCTTGATGAATACTCGGCTGATGGCGGCGATCAGGCTGGCTTTTGTGTTGTGGGAGGTCATGTTGGTGATGTTCTCAACCTATGAGCAAATGAAGTAATCCAGCAGGTTCAAGTCGGGGAAGGAGGTGGGCAGTGAGAGAAGGCTACAAAGTCAGAGTACCCCTTCTGAAGCCAAGCCTGGGTCTCTTTGACTTGTGAGCTGGTGCTGAGTCTCGCTGCCACACCTAGAATCTGCCAGCAGCTACCTAATTGCACCAGGGGATCACCACACTCTTCAGCATATCCAGGTACACTTTGGTGTTGACTTTCAAGCTGACATTGAAGATGTGAGGTGGCATGATGTGCCCCTCATATGAAACCACACCAAAGATGATAACTATGCCTAGAAATTTCATTGAGCTGTGCCCTAAAACATTGGACTGTCCAGATTTGCATTTTGAGGGTGCCGGCAATGGTCCTGTTGTCATAAATTAAGTACAATAGCTACAACGCTGACTATTACAAAGATTTTCTCCTATTTTTCAAACAAAATTGCCAAGAGGACAATATGGGCTTTTTGTTTCTATGTGCTGACGTCACATAGAAACATAAAATTGAAAAATACATTTCAATAAAAAACAAAAAGAAAGAAACTGACTTTTTTTTTTGCATTTTTTTTAAAGAATTTTTTTTTTTTTTTTTTACAAGGGTGTCATCACTTATCAAGGCCCAGAGGCCACTCGAGGATAAGGGTTAATAGGTATACATTAGTCATTGTGATTTTAGCATAGTAAACAGTGGGAGTTTTGAAACTTGGATTACTTAGGGGGACGATTCAATTAGAACTTGTTGACATTGGACTTTTTCTTTTTTTTTTTTTCATAGGTATCAACTCATTATCAAGGCCAAGAGGCCACTCAAGGATAAGGGTTATAGAGTGTACAGTAGAAATTGGACAATATAATAATCATTAGTAATGAAAATTTGTTAAATTTGATAACTTATATGGAACGGCTCATCAAGAACTTATTTACGTTAGACTTGAAGACAATCATATTGTAGTCAGCCGGAAAGCAGGAAAACGGAAGACAATTCCACAGGCGTACAGTTCTAATAAATTCGAATTTGTAAATAAAATAGTCATTTTGAAAAAATTATACTGTCGTTCGTTATATCACCTTATCTCGCCTTAATTATAAAAGTTAACGAAAAGGATGTTGAAACTACTTTTTTTTTTTTTTTAATAAATGTTAATCGTAGAAAAACTAAAAAAAATCAAAAATGATATTCCTCCAAAATTTTAAAATATAAAAATGAACTAATTTCGTGCTGAACCCTATTAATAAAATTTTGCTATGTTTTCTTTGTTTTATTCAAATGCTCGTTAAATGCACAAGATTTGATTCCTGCAATGGCCCCTGGGGAGGCGGGGGGAGATAAAACGAGTTATCTCAGAAATTCCGTTCAGAAAAAAAATTCACTTTCACCATGAACAAATATGAACCTACGAATGGCTTGGTTGGTTGTTTTTGTTTTACGGCATATCAACCCTTTTCAGGTTATTTAATGCCGAATCCAGTGATTTTGAAGAAAAAATTTTAATAGAATATATATTTTTCAAGTCGGTTTCTATTTAACCCGTAGTCGGAACCCTAACAGGTACTACCACTTCGGGTCAGAGTGGACCTCGGAGCAATGACAATTAAAGGGTGGTTCCACGCTCCCCAAAGCCCGCAAGCTGGGGCCTAACCATTGGTGATAGTTTAAGGTTATATCTAGGACCCCTATGAACGAGAGTGAATTACTAGATCCAATCTCTCATTTGTCGGGGGTGGAGGAGAACAAATAATTTTCAATTGTTTTCATAATTTATTTTTTTATTATTCCATTTTCACCCCAAACAAGGCACAGTGCCACTTTGATGTAGGGTGCTACTATCAGGGACATAAGTTGCAGGTATTATGTGGGGAGTTGAGCAGCTAGATGTCTGTTCACATTACACTTGAACTTCCGCATGTCAGTACAGTTGGGGAAGCAGGAAGTCGGAAGGGAGTTCCAAAATCTAGCAGATCTGGGGAAGAAACTATTAGAGTAGAAGGCTTTCTTACATCTAGAGATCTCTACTGTGTAGGGGTGGGATTTTGCTGATTGTCTCGGGTTTGTTGGGGGTATTTACGTCGAGGGGGTACAAGGGCTTGTAGTTCGTCAGAAGCATTCACCATTAAAATACTTGTAAAACAGGCAGAGGGATGCAACATTACGTCAATGGGACAGAGGTTGAAGCTTAGATGACAGTTCAGGACCTATCAGGTTGGCGACTCTCTTCTTAATCCTGTCCAGGAGCGAGAGACCAGTAGCAGATGCACCAGCCCAAATATGACAACAGTACCTATTTACTATGCCTCTCCACGGGACAGAGTTAGACACCAGGGTCGTTTTTTAACGTGGAGAAAAGGTACAAAAATAAAAATTGTCTCAGTCGTGAAGGATTTCTCCTCCACCGAAAGAGAACAGGAAATAGAAGTGCAGCATCTGAAGAACAGATACTACACTTTGATCTTGTCCCGAAGGCACTTCAATAATTCAAGTAAAAACATTTTTTCTAGTTGAGTTTGCATGCAGAAAATAAAAATTCAAATCTGACGTAGAACGGTACGTCCACTAGTTTCTAATAGATAACATTTTTTTTGTAAGTAGCACAATAAGGAAAGTCGACATAATGCAGGCAAGCATGAGTATGTTTTTCATAAGATTGTATTTGAACTGAAATACAAATTATTTTCTTTTAAAATTATTTGAAGAAAAAAAAAACAGAAGAGCAAATGTTGCAAAATATTTCTAGAGTTCTGTCATGCACAAGTAACAAATCGCTTTCCGTAAAAATCTGTCAAAAAAAAAAAAGAATTTTTTTAAAAACTATCATTCTTTTTCATTTTCAAAACAATGCAAAAGATTTTTTGTTTAAATCTTCGAAACAATATTGCCTACTCGATCCTGCAACCTGCTTTATGAAAAATTCAAAACACGTGCAATATCGAAGCGCGTTCCTTTCTTGCAAATATCACGATTTGATAAAGCAAAGACATTCTGCGGGTATTAAAACAATCAAAATGGCGAACGGCAAATAAAATGGAGGCATATCTAACGTTTGCTACAGACTGCTTACTAACGAAAAAGGGAATTTCTAAGAACGTTTTTTTTTCCCTTTTACAAACAAACTAAAAATAATTGCAAGATGATTTTTGAAAACAATTCAGAAAGAACCTTTTAAAGCACGTTTCAACATGACATAGAAATGTATTTACGCAGAATAAAATATTTGTCCCAAGAGCTTCGTGTTTAACGACAACAGATCTGCACTGTAATAAGCAATGTCACTTTTCCTGGATGAATCTGAAAGAGATTCAGGCATTTCCTGACTGCGAGTAAAAAGCAGATGAAGCAGTTTTTTTTTTTTTTTTTTTTTTAATAAATCTACCTCTGTCAAAAATGTTAAATGTTCCGGCTCTTTTAACCACTTGTACAGAAGCCGATTGGATATTTAGAAACGAAATCTCAAAGTAAAAAGCACCAAACCAGCGTTTCTCATGAATGATTGATGAGGATGCACCATAGATTGGAGCTCAGACGAGAACTTGACATCAAAATAATGACAAAGCAGAGACAGGCTCGCAACGTCTCTTCTGTGGGAAAGAGATTGCAGGGAAAAGAAAATGGCATCATCTACTAGGCTAAGAAGTCTATTTTGAACTCTGTCAAGGCAGGATAAGTTGCGGCAACAGTACTCCATCCTAGGGCGTACTTAATTGTAAGGTTATACTCGTTGAAGACAAATAATATATGACAGTCACTTTTTATCTTCTATTGCATAAGTTCGACAGGCATGCAGTTCTAATGCTTGTTCATGGAATCCACGTTTATGTTCAGGCACAGATAAAGAGTAGGGGAAATTATTGATAGTGGTTTCAGCCAAACGAGTGTTTTTCATGAAAGTTTAGCAAGGAGGTACCATAGATTGGAGCTCAGAAGAGCACTTGCCATTAAAATAACGATAGAGCAGAGACAGGCTCGCACCGTGAGAAAGAGATTGCAGGGAAAAGAAAAGGGTATTACCTACTAGGCTAAGAAGTCTATTTTGAACTCTGTCAAGGCAGGATAAGGTGCTCCTGCCCAGATGTGGCAACAGTACTCCATCCTAGGACGTACTTAATTGTAAGGTTATACTTGTTGAAGACATAATATATGACAGTCACTCTTTATGCTCTATACAGGGTGAAGGCAGGATAACTTCTAGTTGCTTCTAGTGGCAACAGTACTCCATCCTAGGATGTACTTGTCTCTTATCATGATTGTAAGGTTATACTCGTTGGTCTAAAGCGAATTGATTTCTGATGTCTGTTTTTATGGAAAAGACAAATAATATATGTCAGGTTTTATGTTCTATACAGAATGAAACAGTAAAGTTGTCACCCTAAAGAAAATGATACTAAAGCTTTATTTTAAAACTTTTACTGAAAAAAAAAAAATCAATACAGTAGAGCTGACATATATTCAATGTAGCTGCCTTCAGCCTCAATTACTGCCTCGATATGGGGCTGGAACTGGGAGCGGGCCTTTTTCACAAGTGCCGGCGGGAGCTCGATGAATACTCGGCTGATGGCGGCGATCAGGCTGGCTTTTGTGTTGTGGGAGGTCATGTTGGTGATGTTATAACTCGTTGAAGACACATAATATATGACAGTCACTTTTTTTGTTCTATACAGGACGAAACAAAGTTGTCGCTCTAAAGAAAACAACACTACAGTTTTACTTACTATGTAAAAAGGTTGCAGAACTTTTGACATGAAGATTAATAAGTTGTACTGCTTGGATTACTATTCTTACATGCCCAATGTTTCGCCTGATATTACCTTTAAGCTTCTTCGAGTGTATCTTTGAAAATTAGCAAATCTTTATGTCAAATTCTCATTCATCTATTGCATAAGAGTTTTAAAACGTTCGGTAATAAGTAGAGCTATGACAAAAGCATATTCTTTTCATTGTTTTGCACTCTCGGGTATATATCCGACACATTTAGACACTGTTAATCAACCGAGAATCACATCACTCTATAGAAAAGCATATAAGATATCAATGTATACACACTAGAGAGTCAAAACAACGAAAAAAAAAATGCTGTTGTCCTAGCCCTAGTAATAAGTCAGTGGTTCAATTTTTATTCGGAAAAACAACTAGGAATAACCCAAATTAATACCTTGCTATTGTGATAGCCCTAGTAATAAGTCAGTGGTTCAATTTTTATTCAGAAAAACAACTAGGAATAATCCAAATTAATACCTTGCTATTGTCCTAGCCCTAGTAATAAGTCAGTGGTTCAATTTTTATTTGGAAAAACAACTAGGAATAATCCAAATTAATACCTTGCTATTGTCCTAGCCCTAGTAATAAGTCAGTGGTTCAATTTTTATTCAGAAAAACAAATAGGAATAATCCAAATTAATACCTTGCTATTGTCCTAGCCCTAGTAATAAGTCAGTGGTTCAATTTTTATTCAGAAAAACAACTAGGAATAATCCAAATTAATACCTTGCTATTGTCCTAGCCCTAGTAATAAGTCAGTGGTTCAATTTTTATTCAGAAAAACAACTAGGAATAATCCAAATTAATACCTTGCTATTGTCCTAGCCCTAGTAATAAGTCAGTGGTTCAATTTTTATTCAGAAAAACAACTAGGAATAATCCAAATTAATACCTTGCTATTGTCCTAGCCCTAGTAATAAGTCAGTGGTTCAATTTTTATTCAGAAAAACAACTAGGAATAATCCAAATTAATACCTTGCTATTGTCCTAGCCCTAGTAATAAGTCAGTGGTTCAATTTTTATTTGGAAAAACAACTAGGAATAATCCAAATTAATACCTTGCTATTGTCCTAGCCCTAGTAATAAGTCAGTGGTTCAATTTTTATTCAGAAAAACAACTAGGAATAACCCAAATTAATACCTTGCTATTGTCCTAGCCCTAGTAATAAGTCAGTGGTTCAATTTTTATTTGGAAAAACAACTAGGAATAATCCAAATTAATACCTTGCTATTGTCCTAGCCCTAGTAATAAGTCAGTGGTTCAATTTTTATTCAGAAAAACAACTAGGAATAATCCAAATTAATACCTTGCTATTGTCCTAGCCCTAGTAATAAGTCAGTGGTTCAATTTTTATTTGGAAAAACAACTAGGAATAATCCAAATTAATACCTTGCTATTGTCCTAGCCCTAGTAATAAGTCAGTGGTTCAATTTTTATTTGGAAAAACAACTAGGAATAATCCAAATTAATACCTTGCTATTGTCCTAGCCCTAGTAATAAGTCAGTGGTTCAATTTTTATTCAGAAAAACAAATAGGAATAATCCAAATTAATACCTTGCTATTGTCCTAGCCCTAGTAATAAGTCAGTGGTTCAATTTTTATTCAGAAAAACAACTAGGAATAATCCAAATTAATACCTTGCTATTGTCCTAGCCCTAGTAATAAGTCAGTGGTTCAATTTTTATTTGGAAAAACAACTAGGAATAATCCAAATTAATACCTTGCTATTGTCCTAGCCCTAGTAATAAGTCAGTGGTTCAATTTTTATTCAGAAAAACAAATAGGAATAATCCAAATTAATACCTTGCTATTGTCCTAGCCCTAGTAATAAGTCAGTGGTTCAATTTTTATTCAGAAAAACAACTAGGAATAATCCAAATTAATACCTTGCTATTGTCCTAGCCCTAGTAATAAGTCAGTGGTTCAATTTTTATTTGGAAAAACAACTAGGAATAATCCAAATTAATACCTTGCTATTGTCCTAGCCCTAGTAATAAGTCAGTGGTTCAATTTTTATTTGGAAAAACAACTAGGAATAATCCAAATTAATACCTTGCTATTGTCCTAGCCCTAGTAATAAGTCAGTGGTTCAATTTTTATTCAGAAAAACAAATAGGAATAATCCAAATTAATACCTTGCTATTGTCCTAGCCCTAGTAATAAGTCAGTGGTTCAATTTTTATTCAGAAAAACAACTAGGAATAATCCAAATTAATACCTTGCTATTGTCCTAGCCCTAGTAATAAGTCAGTGGTTCAATTTTTATTTGGAAAAACAACTAGGAATAATCCAAATTAATACCTTGCTATTGTCCTAGCCCTAGTAATAAGTCAGTGGTTCAATTTTTATTCAGAAAAACAACTAGGAATAACCCAAATTAATACCTTGCTATTGTCCTAGCCCTAGTAATAAGTCAGTGGTTCAATTTTTATTTGGAAAAACAACTAGGAATAATCCAAATTAATACCTTGCTATTGTCCTAGCCCTAGTAATAAGTCAGTGGTTCAATTTTTATTCAGAAAAACAACTAGGAATAATCCAAATTAATACCTTGCTATTGTCCTAGCCCTAGTAATAAGTCAGTGGTTCAATTTTTATTTGGAAAAACAACTAGGAATAATCCAAATTAATACCTTGCTATTGTCCTAGCCCTAGTAATAAGTCAGTGGTTCAATTTTTATTCGGAAAAACAACTAGGAATAACCCAAATTAATACCTTGCTATTGTCCTAGCCCTAGTAATAAGTCAGTGGTTCAATTTTTATTCGGAAAAACAACTAGGAATAATCCAAATTAATACCTTTAACTTGCTGTGACTGACAGAGTGAGAGCAAGAAATTCCCAGGAGATAAACAAGCCGAGCATGCGGGGTCCCTTCCTACGAGTTAAAAATTTACTTTCACCATTTCACCATGACTAATGTTTGTGCAAAATGTTTTAAAAAATCTAAGGTATGGTTATTGAGAAAAGTGCGAGCAAACGAACGGAAATGAATTGCTATATCCAAATGTTTCCTTTATCGGAGAACCAATAAAGGGTTTAGTTTAAAAATTTCGTCTACATAATTTTATCAGAGGCTCCTCAAGTTCAAAAAGATGCACGTGAACAAGGTCAGAGGTTACATCAGCTGAAACCTTATTGCTGAAGCGTTAATTCAGCAATTATTTTTCTCAACATGCTTGGGGGGATGGTATTATTATCATGAATAAACATAGACTACACTAGTTTTCCAAATAAGAAGGAAGTGCTAATATCATGGTATCATTACAACAAACACATATTACACTACCACCCCCAAAAGGCGGTAATGCTTGAGAGAATGATCTCATTAAAACAAAACAGATACTACACAATAACCTCTCAAAAAAAAAAAAAATATGCAGAAGCTAAGACTTGGGAGGATGGTATCATGACTGCAAAAGATATACTTTTTTTTTTTTTTTTTTTATTATATTTTCACCCCAAACAAGGCACATTGCCACTCAGGTGTAGGGGGCTACTATCAGGGTCAGCAACTACTGGAGCACTATGTAGGGATTTGGGCAGCAAGATGTCGGTTCACGTTGCACTTGAACTTCTGCATGTCAGTACAGTTAGGGAAGCAGGATCCTGGAATGGAATTCCAGAGTCTAACGGTTCTGGGGAAGAAACTACTGGAGTAGAAAGATCTTTTACATCTAGGGATCTCTACTGTGTGGGGGTGGGATTTAGCTGCCTGTCGGGTTTGTTGAGGGTGTCTGCGTCGTGGGGGCACAAGTGTCTGCAGTTCGTCAGAGCATTCACCATTAAAATACTTGTAGAACAAGCAGAGGGATGCAACGTTTCGTCGATGGGACAGAGGCTGAAGCTTAGATGCCAGTTCAGGGGCTATCAGATTGGCGAGCAGGGGTACGTTAACCGGGTGTGGAGAGGTTTTACGGTAAGGGTATTGATAAACGGAGACCTAAAAAAAAATGTTTCAAACAAAAAAAAAACAAGTAAAAATATGTAACTAACAGCAAGTACCCGTACGAGTGAAAAAAAAAAAAGTAGTAAGCTGGTAGGCAGGCTCAAACCTTTAACGCCAAGAGGAAAAGAAAGTGAAAAGAAAGCGAACGGTTTTGTCGCTGTGCCCTCCGCGACATACAATGTTGCCGCCATTCAAATTAGGCTTAGTCATTGCAAGGCATATGACGACTTTGCAAAAACGTCAACGAAAAAAGAGACCCCCCTCCTTGTAAAAAACGACCCAGTTGATGGTTATTGGTTTGGGCCATTTTTGGGATATTTGTCGGCCAAGAGATTGAAGTTTAAAATGACACTAATTTTGTCAGTGTTGATCGCGCGTGTCGGAAGTTTCAGAGAGACGTACAAACATGGTAGCCTGGCATTGCCCGGTTGTTTGGAGGTGTGTGTTGAGCAAAAAAAAAAAAAAGTGGCCGTAGACAGGGAGACTCGAACCCGTGACGCGAAGGCAGAAAAGAAAGTGAAAGAAAATCTGACCACTTACCGCTACTTCCTGACGTGACCGGAAGTTTAAAGTGTTCAAGTTTAACGTAGTCAATCGAAAACAAAAGACGACGTTAAAATTGGCGTTGCTTTTAAACCTCCCACGAAAGCAAATTAGACACAAGGTTGTTTTTAATGTGTGTGTGTGGAGGGGGGGGACAGCTTCTCCAAAAAAAAAGGGGGATCTCTGGCAGTATCCAAATAAATAGTAATTGTCTCAGTATGAAGGATTTCCCCTACATTGACCAAGGACCAATTACAGATCAGATACTATCTGGCCCGAAGGCCAGGAGTGTGCTTCCGAATAGTTTCATGATGTTTATACAAAAGAGATAAACAAACACTGGAGACGACGGTAGGGTGGGAATTTTTTTTTTTACTTGACCCCCCCCCCAAAAAAAAAGAAAGGAAAGAAAGGATGTCTGTTTGCGAATGCAAGATATTACAATCTGGGAAGTATACAAAAACTTCTTTCAGAATCTTGATATACATACACAAACGCTCACGCCCATTTTGCCCTTTATGTAAAATAAATGTTATTCTAACTTACTATAGCCTTTAGTAAGGATTGAACCATCAAACACAAGAAGACGGGCATTAACAACTTATCTGCTCTGCCAAGAGAGAACCTCAATCCCAATCTGATTTGTATATGTATACAGCCACTACCCATAAGTGTATGACAATCACATATGACACACCGGTTCCCATCAGATCAGATCACCGAAGTTAAGCAACGTTGAATCTGGTCAGTACTAAATGGGTAACCATTTGGGACTTCTAGGTGCTGTATGTGCTCTCCGCTTATCTCAGCATTGTTTCCAGTCATCCTTGACTTCTCCTTGCCACTGGAATCAAGCAGTGCCAATTCAGGAGAGATGTGGTTAGAGATTACGCCACCCTTGCCTCATAATTACACGTGCAGCTGCCCTTACAGGGGGTATCCTTTGTCTTTCGAGACTGAATGGAGGCTTCCAAACCACCCAATACAATACGTTTTTTTCTTCTTTGATGCGACAATGGTATTGTGCATTAGTTTTTAGGAAAGTCGCTCCTGACAAGGCATGAAGCCACTTTATCTAAGAAACTAAGAGACCCCACCACCAATGTTCAATCCCATTGACACCAAGCAGCATAATTATGTCGACATGTTAGATCACTGTAATTAAGCAATGTTGAACCTGGTTTGTATCAGATGGGTGATAATTTGGGAATACCAGGTGCTGTATGTAGTTGGATGTTGACATCTCCTTGTAAGAATTGCAAAAACCTAACATCGTCATCTCCCCTGATGGGAATATATATGCGACTGGGGACCACTTATAAATATACTATTCCCTAGAAATTTCTTCCTTCAGAGGAAACCAGTTCAACTCACCTAAAATAAGTGTCACTTCGATTCAGTATACCCCTAATAAGGTAATAATAAATAAGCCGAATGTGGAAAGAAAGGAGGCTGGCAGATAAAAAAAAAACATTCATATAATTCATATTATTTGGATTCATCTACTGTTCTCATCTTGAGTATGGTTTTCACAGCGTTTCAGTCGATGTAACCTACGACCTCCTTCAGGTGTATATTGTCAAACTCGGGAATTTGGACGGAATTTTGGATGGAATTTTGAATGATACCCTTTATTTAATTCAAAGGGGTTGCATGTTCTTGTTCTGTAAGCCACAACTGGATAAACGTCTTAAGTAATTCGCAATTGTATTTTTCGGTCATCCACATTGAGAATTGGATCTTCAACCTTCAGGAGAATATCACTTTTACCATTGATTTTTCTAAGTACTCTAACCACCGCGCACAATTCCGTCCAAATTCCCGAGTTCGACAAGATACACCTGAAGAAGGTCGGAGGTTACATCGACCGAAACGTTGTAAAAATAACACTCAAGATGAGAACAGTAGTTTGAAGAGTCCAAATAATACGAATTAATAACAAGATACACCTGAAGAAGGTCGGAGGTTACATCGACCGAAACGTTGTGAAAACGACACTCAAGATGAGAACAGTAGTCCGATGAATCCAAATAATACGAAACACAATTCTTATCTGCACTAATCTGCAGAAATTTAAATGCAATGTGAACAAACATCTTGCTATTCAATTTACGTTTCAAGTGGAAGTATGTCTTGTTTGGAGCGGAAAAAATATAAAAATTCAGAAACGTGAAAACAATAGGTGTTTTTATTTTTACTTATTTAAAACAAAACAAAAAAACGTCCTATAAAAGTACATTTCAGATTACACATTAATTATGAACAAGATTGTCTAAATCAATGATAAATCTATATAGCAAATCGATTTGGTGCTCAGCTTCCATATCATATGGACCTTCAACCTTCAGGAGAATATCACTTTTACAATTGATTTTTCCAACTGCGTTCACAAGGACCCATGCCACAGTGGTTTGAGTACTTGTAAAAATCAATTGTAAAATTTTTTATGTACTCTGTTGCATTTTTAGCAGATTTTCTGAAAGTCATGTAACATTTCTTGATTTTTATTTATTTTTTTTTTGCAAGGTTTGTCATGTTATTGCAGATTTGAAAATGTTTTTTTTTGTTTTTTTTTAAAGAGTCTAGTGTTTTAGATTATATCATGGTCTTCTTAGTTGTAGTTTGCTTTGGAAATGGTGGTGACTGAAAACATAAGGATCAACAGAACCTTTTCTAAAAATGTTTAATAGCATGAAAAAAAAATTAAAAATAAATAAATAAAATAAAGCAACGTATCATCTGTCTTATGTGATCATTTATTTGACGTCTACTAATCAAAAGTTAATTTCGGAATGTCAAGAATTGAACCATCAACCTTCAGGTGAATACCGCTTTTACGATTGATTTTTTTTTTTTTTTTTTTTTTCAAGTACTCTAACCACTGCGCCATTGTTCCTTGCGTTGTTAAAATGACACTCAAAATGAGAACAGTAGTCCGATGAATTCAAATAATATGACTAACCAATCCTCATCTCAAAAATTCAGAAATGTCAAAAACAGTTCACTCCTAAAACAGTAAAGTGATTAGAACCGTTTTTTTTTTTTTAATCATGAAAATATACACAAGAATATAACGTGTTTTTTTTTTTTTATCAAATTCAAGACAACAGCAGCAGCAGCGTTGTCTTTTCTCAATGCAGAAATTCAAATCGTTTGCATCTGAGAGCTCAATATTCCCGTAAGTATTATCGCATACATGTTTGTGAATGCATAAATAAGGATTTTATTTGAATTTATTTACCTACTTTTAGTTTTATAAAACATTTCTTTTAAAAAAAAAAAAAAAAAAAAAAAGATTAAAAAAAAAATTCAGCTTTGGAATTTCTGCAAGATCAGCATTATCTGTAAGTGTCAAATACATGGCTCCCAAGCATTATTTCGACGAAATATTTTTAATTTTAAAATGTTTTTGTATAAAACTTGGAGATTGGCATCATTAATATTACCGATAGGATCATGTTCAAGAATATCAGCAATAAGAGTCGTTCATATATATATACATACACATACACACAAATATACACATATTATATATATATATATATATATATATATATATATATATACATACACACAAATATACACACAAATGTATTTACACATATGCACAGAAATATACACACACACATAAATATATATATATATATCATCATCATCATCGGCGGTCACTCGTGTCCGAGTAAGACTGTCCTCCGTTGTGGCTTCTGTGGGTCCTCAGGTGAGCATAGAGCCCAATCCTAGACCCAATTTGTCTTGTGCAATTTGGGCAGATAAAGGTAGTGGTGGTGGGGTGGCGTTGGGTGTGTCTGGTTGATAATCTGTCCTTTCTGTGCATGCGTTTATCCTCAGCAGCTTGATTTAGGTCACTACTATAAAGCGCAGCACCTTCGTGGACAGCGCTCCTCCATGCCAACCTGCTCCCAGCCACGTCCTCCCATGTCTCAAGGTCCATGTGAAACCGCTTTAGATTTGCTTTGATATTGTCCTTATACCTCATCTATCATATATATATATATATACACACACACACACACACACACACACACACACACATATATATATATAGATATACACACTTTGAGAATTTGAAGCTTATGTTCTATAATTATAAAAATATTAAATATATTAAATTATATGTTTATTAATAAACAGATCCACAGGACCTATATAATATTTTTTTTTTTACCGGACTCATT
Source organism: Euprymna scolopes (assembly GCF_053919585.1). Lineage (NCBI taxonomy): Eukaryota > Metazoa > Mollusca > Cephalopoda > Sepiida > Sepiolidae > Euprymna > Euprymna scolopes. The sequence continues at coordinate 163,325,603 of NC_136489.1, read as the reverse complement.
ATATAAACAAAGAAAATTGCTCCAGGAAAATGCCTACTTCGGACTGTTACCTTGTGATGTGGATTACTCAAAATACAGATTGGATCACTTTACCTCACTGCTATAAAAAACATTCACTTCGGATTTTACCATGCAATTTGGATGTGAATTTTCATATCCTTTTCATTAACTTCCCTTACTCTATGATATTTAAATACTTAAAAAAATTTTAATTGTGATTTTCCATGTCTCACTGACTTTAGCAAATAAGGTGTAAACCATTATAACTATTTGCTAATATTTTCTCCTCTGAAGAGATGGTAGACATCGAAATCCTACAGGATAGGAGTTATATTTCAAATGTATTCTTTGTCTTACATAGAATAATAAAAATCTTTTGATTTGAAATTTAACCATTTCACGTCATAAATTTTTAATTTTATTCAGTGACTAAAATTTAATATATACACACACATACGTATATATATATACACACACATACACACACACAAAGACATATATATCTACTATTATATAAAAGTAATTTTGTGTGTGTGAGTTTCTTCCTCAAAGGTTCCGAAACGGCTGAGTATATCTTTTGCAAATTTCACACAAAGGTAATTTATATGTCTGGCAGTGTTCTTAGATATGTTTTATACAGAAATTCATCCCATAAGTATAGAAAATTTCAAAAATCCGATCTTAAAAATAGTCTTTCTTCTCTTATAGATAAAAAATAATTTTTACAGAGAAAAATTTTACGCTACAACGGTGTAACCTTGGCCAGTGTAACGTAAAATATTCCCCTGTAAAAATTCTTTTTTATCTATAGGAGAAGAAAGACTATTTTGAAAAGACTATTTTTAAGATCATCAAGTCCAAATATCAGCTGACATGATATTGTAAACAAACACAGACGGATTTTGATGAACGACATTATCATTATTATTTTTATGTTTTGCGAATTAGTCTACCAGGAAAACTATTCCTCGTAATATAATATTCAATAAAGGATTGATTCTATAATAATGCATATGCAATCCGAATAAATTAAAATATCATGTACAACCAGCAACGCCAAGGATCCAGCTAGTATGTAAATATATATGTATGCAAGTATAAATCATGTAGAATATCTGCATGAATATAATTACACGTAATAGTTGACTAAAGATGATCATTCCATAAGAAAACCGAAAAAAACTAATAAGGAATTAATTAAAATGAATGTTTAAAAGAATATGCAAATTAGCTAGATATTTTGCTAGTGAATGCAATTCTACAACCCATTAAATAAATAGAAAAGAGTGTTTTTAATATGAATATCAATACACACAAAAGAGAAACGAATTTATAGGAGTATAGATGTATTATAAAAAAATGTGTATATATATATATATATATATATATATATATATATATATATATACATATGAACAAATGATTAATAAAACATGTTAAAAGACATCTTGAAAAAGAGTTAAAAACATATTTAATTAATCCACTTATCTTGTGCTTCCTTTTTTAAAATTAAATATGTTTTTAACTCTTTTTCAAGATGTCTTTTAACATATTTTATTAATCATTTGTTCATATTATAAGCTCTATTTCCTTTTCGGTTTTATTGAGCTTTTTATATCTGGCTGAGTTTATTTTACTTGTAAATATTAACTCTTTAATATTTATAATATATTTTAAGTTTACCATTTTGATTACCTTAGTAAACTTATCGTAACTTTTATTTTATTTATATATATATATATATATATATATATATATATATATATATATATATATATATATACAAATACATACACACAGGCTCCTTCAATCTTTGACAGACTTTGGATAGGGGTGCTTGCACATGAAATTTTTGTGGCAGGATGTGCGCAATCTTCAACCACACCTCTCCTGAGTCGACATTGTCAAATACCAGTTGCAAGTGAAGTGTTTGTACACAACGACGGGAAACAAATGCTGAGATAAGCGGAACGCACATACAGCGCTTAGAATTCCCAAATAGTCACCCATCTGGCACTATCCAGGCTCAACGTTGCTTAACTTTAAGTCAACGTGATATATATATATATATATATATATATATATATATATATATATATATATAACTACTTCATTTACTCACACAAATTTAATATACGAAAGTATAGATTTATGCGTAAACTTTTTTTTTTTTTTTACTTCAAAAGTGCTCAATACGTAGGTAGAGCTAATTAGTAATTTATAAAATATATATGGCGATTAAGCTACACTGAATATTCTGCGTTTCATCCACTGTAGGATTCGTCAGGCTTAGGCGCATAAGCCTGACGAATCCTACAGTGGATGAAACGCAGAATATTCAGTGTAGCTTAATCGCCATATATACTTTATAAATTACTATATATATATATATATATATATATATATATATATATGTGTGTGTGTGTGTGTATGTATGTGTGTGTTAGTTAATAGACTTTCTTGTGTGTGACACGTTTGCTCAGTTGGCAGTGTGCTCGCCTCGCATGCAAGAGGCTCAGGTTTTGAATCCTGAGTTTGGATGTATCTAACTGATGAGAGATATGGGGGTGAAACGTGAGTCTTGGACTCCCGGATTGTTGGTTGTATGATTTTTGTGAGCTGTGACCTTGTCTGAGAGTGGGAATAATCTATACATCTAGACAAGTGAAATTGTGTGTGTGTGTACATTTCTCTGCACAACTACTCTGTCAATTTTCAGTCTACAGACTCAAGATTTACAGCAAGGGGGATTGAGATTTGGGAAAATCATTTTAATTGGTTCTCAGCCAGAAATTTTGCTGTCAAGGGGTCAAAGTTCATCGATTTGACCTTTGCAGACTCTACCAAACTCCTCGAACAATTTTGGGTCTAAACACTTGATATTTTAGATGGACATGAATCAAATTGTTTCATATATATATAGATATATATATATATATACTCGGGTTTTTTTTATATTCAAAAGTAATGGACTAATGAATTCAACGAGGTTGTTAGATAGTGCTCAATAAAAAGAGCTGATAATACTTGTTTATTGTTATATAAACATGCTCACATCCCGCTGCTACAAATAGCCACTTCATTGAACTTTTGAATAGTCAAGTCGCTGCCTGATGATATCTGTTGTTTGATTGAAACAAGTGGCTATTTGTAGCAGCGGGATGTGAGCATGTTTATATAACAATAAACAAGTATATATATATATATATATATATATATATATATATATATATATATATATATGTATACATATGCCCAGTACATAGGGCCTAAGCAAAGCCGGGCTGAACTGCTAGTATATATATATGTGTGTGTGTGTGTGTGTGTGTGTGTGTGTGTATGCATATAAACTCCATCAGTTCAATTTCCACTGCTCAGGGGCACAAATGTTTCTGTTAAGAATGTCTTTGAAAAATCAACCATTTTCCTCGGGTATTTCACTCAAGTGCATTCACAGATTTTCATCTCAGCTAAACTTTTCCATTAAAACAACAGTTTCTTAGCATCAGTTGTTTTTGTTGTTGTATTTTTAAATGCAATTTTACATTTCTACCTGAAGTTTTATCAGTTCATAGATGAGTCCGTCTGTCACACTTCACTTTGAACACTTTTCATCGACAAGCATAGATCGAATGGACACATGTCAGTTTAGATACGTCCAAGCATTTCCACAAGAAAATCCCAACGTCTTAATCAATATATATATATATATATATATATATATATATATATATATATATATATACACACACATATACACTCTTATAAAATGGGTGTTTATTTTTGTGTATTGATATTCATATTAAAAAACCCTTTTTCTATTTATTTAAAAAGAAAATACAACTTTGTTATATATGGGTCATGGGATCACATTCACTAGCAAAAGATCTACTTTGCATATTCTTTTAAACATTCATTTTAATTAATTCCCAGTTAGATTTTTTTTCGGTTTTCTTATGGGATGGTCATCTTTAGTTAACTATTACGTGTAATTATTTTCATGCAGATATTCTACATGATTTATACTTGCGTGATAGTTGCGTAAATAGTTATAGTCAACATAAACCTCTTTCTATATATATTTATGTATGCACACACACACACACACACACATATATATATATATATATATATATATATATATATATATATATATATATATATATATATATATATATATAGTTGTTTAAATAATTTTCCTATCAAACTCCTCTGTCAATTTTTGGTATGCATACATGTATTCGAACCCATGCAAAACTTTATATATATTTTTTTATTACATTTTCACCCCAAACAAAGCACATTGCCACTTTGGTGCAGGGGGCTACTATCAGGAACATAAGCTACTGAGGTACTATGTAGGGAGTTGGGCAGCAAGATGTCGGTTCACATTACACTTGAACTTCTGCATGTCAGTACAGTTGGGGAAGCAGAGAGTCAGAATGGAATTCCAAAGTCTACCTGTTCTGGGGAAGAAACTACTTGAGTAGAAAACCCTCCTACATCTAAGGATTTCCACTGTGTAGGGGTGGGATTTAGCCACTTGTTGGGTTTGTCGAGAGTATTTACGTTGGAGGGGCACAAGTGCTTGCAGTTTCTCAGAGCATTCATCATTAAAATACTTATAGAACAAGCAGAGTGACACAACATTTCGTCGATGGGACAGAGGCTAAAGCTTAGATGACAGTTCAGGACCTATCAGGTTGGCGACTCTCTTTTGAACCTTGTCTAGGAGCGAGAGACTAGTAGCAGATGCACCAGCCCAAATATGACAACAATACTCCATACATGGGCGAATGGTAGCCCTATAGAGATAAAGGATACTTTCGGGCATTAGTAGTTTTCTAGCACGGTAGAGAGAGCCTACCTTCTTCGCAGCGGTCCTGGCAATGCTCTCAATGTAATTATTCCAACTCATGTTTCCTGTGAACGTTAGGCCGAGGAGTTTAAAAGAAGTACTTTCAGATAATGAATCCTTGGCCATTGGTGGTAGTGAAAGTTTCTTGTAATTATTGAAGGAAACAAGTTTAGTCTTGGCAGCATTGAATGTAACCATCCATTTTTGTCCCCATTCCACTACAGATCAGCGGTCATCCTCTAGTGTTTCTGCCATTTCTTTAGATATGTGTTCATTTGTTTTCCTGTTGTGTCTGTTATAGAGCATGGTGTCATCAGCATATATACCCATCTCAGACACAATTTTGTCGGGGAGATCATTTATGAATATAAGGAATAATAAAGGTCCAAGGATAGGCCCCTGAGGCACTCTCACATTTATATCATATTGTTTAAATGTAGGACTGTTGAGGACAACCTGGATTTTTCTCTTATCTAAGAAGGATTTAATTATGTTAAGCATTCGTCCAGTGATACTGTATGATCTGATTTACCCTCCCCTGCTTTGTCCAGTGAATGGTATATACATTCAGAGATTATAATTAGGATATCTGCTGTGAAACGGGCTTTCCTAAATCCATATTGTTGGTCAGTCAGAAGTTTAGCATCTGTAAGGTGATGGATTAGAGCATGGTTAATTATGGACTCAAATATTTTAGCGAAAAGTGGGAGGAGGCTAATGGGGCGATAATTTAATGGGTCAGTTCTTTCACCAGAATTCTTGAAAACTGGTACCACAGAAGCAGTTTTCCAGCAGTCCGGAAAGCAAGATTCATTAAGGCATTTGTTGTAAAGTTTGGAGAGAACTGGAGCTACTTCGGCGGAGCACTTTTTTAATAGCACAGCCGGGATGAGATCAGGGCCACATGCTTTTGAAGTGTCAAGGTTTTTTATGATAGCATGCACCTGAGATGGGGTAATTTTCAGATCGTCGAGCGTGGCATCTGTCCGCAAAGGAAAGTCAGGGAAAGGGTGGTTAGCAGAGTCCAGTGTGGAGTTGGAGGCAAATTAGCCTTCTCGGTTGCTGAGCAAACAAACTCATGATTGTTGGTTAGTGGAGGAATTGTTGATTGTCCATTATTTACTACACTGTTGTAGATTTTCCAGAAATCACAGGTTCCTAATTTTTGTGCTTCAATGCATTATTTTGGGTTTTAGCCGGGGAAAATCGGTGCTGAAGTGTGAAAATTGAAAAAATGGAATTTGCCGGGCGAAGATCGAACAATGGCATCATGAATATACATGTATAATGTAATAGTTATTGGTGAATGTTTTAATTTTTAGCATTGCAAAAACATGTCTTCATAGCTCAGGCATTAACATCAAAGGAAAAAGTAAATCGTAAGCTAAACGTTTTGGTTTCGATTATCGGTGGTGGGGCACGAGTCCTTTTTTTTTTTTTGGTTTTTTTAACTTTTTAAATCATTGCTATATATTGGGTCCAATATGATATAATAATAAATATGAAATCTTCAAAATATCTTAAAGCATATTTTATGACCGGGAAATACTCATAATTATTAAACCTAAAATATTATTTCTGTCGGTTGGCTCAAGTTTGAGATATCATTTTAATTAGTCTCTCATGCCTAGTGTTTTAAATAGCACTTTCATTGGTCTGTTTGAGATCGCATTTTCATTGGTCTGTCATGCTTAAGTTTGAGATCACATTTTCATTGGTTTGTCATGCTTAAGTTTGAGATGGCGTTTTCGTTGGTCTGTCATGCTTTGAGATAGCGTTTTCGTTGGTCTGTCATGCTAAAGTTCGAGATAGCGTTTTCATTGGTCTGTCATGCTAAAGTTTGAGATAGCGTTTTCATTGGTCTGTCATACTAAAGTTTGAGATAGCGTTTTCGTTCATGTTTGTATATTTTTGAGATGAGGCTTGATAATTTTTTGATTTGTATTATTTTGACTATTATTCTCATCTTGGTTGTTTTTTCCGGATTTATTAAAAAAAAAAAAAAAAAAAAAAATAGATTGGCGCTATTTTTTTACCATTCATTCAGTGAGAATAAACCTGAAGACAGCCGGAGGTTACATCGACCGAAAACTTGTGGGGAAAACACCCAAAATGAGAACAATAATTCAAATAATACAAAAAGAACATTTTCATTGTTTTGCCATGCTTAAGTTTGAAATAATTTTTTTTTTTTTTTACTCAAATTTAAAATATCATTTTTATCAGTAAAGTGCAGATTGGAATATGTAAGATTTTCGTTGGTCTGTCATGCTTAAGTTTGAAATAAGATTTTCATTGATCTGTTATTCTTTAGTTTTTAAATAGTATTTCTCTAACTCAAATTTGAAACACCATTTTTACCGGTAAACTGCAGATTGGAATAGACGCATCTTAAAACTGAATCTGTTCCTTCATCTTTCAGTGGTAGGGGCAGTCATTTTCTTTCTTGGTAATCAATTATGTCTTCTGCTCGCAGCAAAGTTTTTGATTCCAGAACCATGACCGATAATTCTTATGACTGGTGAGACTTTCAACTTAATTCATGCACCGAAATAGTTTGTCTGGTTTCTTTTTCTGTAGATATTTGATAAGAGAAGAAAAAGAGGAAAAGCTCAAAGCAGAAAGTCGAACAATGTAGGCCATTAGGGTGATGTTAAAGTTTAGAAATTTTAATCATGTATTTTTCATGTATTTTTTATATTTATTATTTTTTTTTTAAACACTTCAGTCATCTTCATCATTTCCATCCTACTCCTCTATCCCCCTCTTACTCTCTTCTCTTCCGCCTCTCATGTTACTTTCTTTTTCTTCATAGGTTTTTACTCTTCCTACTCCTCATTCCCCCTCCTCTCCGAATCTTTCCCTTAGGTTCCTGAAAGAACTAAGACGTTCCAAGAAGCGTGAATACTCCACCTGCGTTTCACAAAAAACAATTTCCCTATAAAAAAAAAAAAAAAAAAAAAACAGACAAAAATTTCAAATCTTTCAGACAAACAGAAAAATACAGGGGGGGAGGGGGAACGATAAAATTGCTGCCCCAAAGAAAACAACACTACATTTTAAAAATCTTATTGTAAAAAAATCAAGTCAGGTAACTTGATTATGAAGTAGAGCTGATATCGATTCAATATAGCCGCCTTCAGCCTCAATCACCACCTCGATACAGGTTCGGAACTAGGAGCATGCCTTTTCCACATGCGCCAGCAGGAGCTCAATGAATACTCGGCGAATGCTTACGATCAGGCTGCCTTTGGTGTTGTGGGAAGTAATATTGATGATGTTTTCAACGAATGACCAAACTAAGTTGTCCAGCAGGCTCAGATCGGTGGAGGAGGGGGCCAGTAAGAAAAGGGTACAAAATTGTTGTACACCTTCTGAAGCCAAGCCTGGGTCTCTTTGACTTGTGGACAAGTGCCAAGTTCTACTGTCACAATCAGGGTCTTCCAGGGGCCACCTAATTATACCAGGGGATCACCACGCTCTTCAACACATCCAGGTACACTTTGGTGTCGACTTTCAAGCTGACTTCGAAGATGTGAGGTAGCATGATGTGGCCCTCACTTGAAACCCAGCTGAAGACCATAACCATGGCCAGAAACTTCACTGAGCTATGCGCTCAAGCGTTAAACTGTCCGGACTTGCATTTTGAGGGTGCTGGCAATGGCTTTGTTGTCATAATTTGGATCGGTAGAGAGCATGAGTTGTACAGTGGCGCATCTCCGATCTCGCTCGTTGAACATTGTGTCACTTTCAGACATGATAGGTTTCGTATGGCTCTTGGGATTTGTATACAACTGGCTAACTAGTAAATGATCTACAACAAGAAAAAAAAAACGGTTTCCATCAAACGGAAATGGAATCATGTCGCCTTTTCTAGGGCGACAATTTTATCGTTCTACTCTGTATTTCTACTTTTGGACAGTATTAAAGCGCCCCACAGAAGTGTTGATATGCCTTATAAGAAATCAAATATCCTCCGCCGCCACTTTTCCGTCATTGTACCTCCTTTTCTCTATCCTCCTCACACTTTTCCTCACTCTCCCTCTTCCTTCCTTTTGTTTCGAGTTACGAACATGTAAAGCGTTTTTATATTAGCTGTGTTTTCGCCTGAGTTAATAGCAGTCTGTTAACTAATGGCAACTTTCGTCATATGTTTTAAAAAAAAAATACAATAAGAAAATCATGTAATTTTAGGAGCAGGTTGCAAAAGCACTTCGCCATTTATTTCCAAAAAATGGTTAAGGCAAGAAATGATGTACAAACAACGTTTTCCTGACAAATTCTTTTTTTTTCTTTTACATTTTTATGTGCGTAAAACTGTTATATATGTTGTATACTGGGGGAACTATATAAACAGCGCTGCTGTATAACAAGCGTATATATCTTTGTCTTATATATATATAGTGCAAAATTCTGTTGAAAATTCAAAGACTCATGTTTTCTTTTTTATACCCTTCGTTTATTTCCTGGATTTTTTCCATTACAGCTGTTTCATTGATGAGTTGGCAATTTTACGATTTATGTTTCCATAAGAATATCCTTTCCCCACTAACTTCTTCAGGTGTTTATCCATTAGATTTTTACAACAAAAGGTATATTTTTAACATGCTGGACATCGTATTCGGGTAAAAGGATTTCCAAAGCCCTGCTTCCTCACTTCCTCCATCTTTTGGTGTTCTATATATATATATATATATATATATATATATATATATATATATATATATAGTGTTAATCATGATACCCTGCACTGAAGATTCATGAAAGGATGAAACACTAGTGTCTGTAGGCATTTAATTATTATAGTAAAAAATTATGTCGGCCCCCCTTTAAGAAACGAGTTTCTTATCGTTGAGCACTTTTAGTTGAATTAAGTCGGTCAATTTAGCTCTTATGCATAGATCATCGTATCGTGTATGTCTATTTAGCAGTTTTGCATGGTGCTGAACTCAAATGGGGACTTTTGGGGCAAAGTGGCGGGAAGAGGCAAATGATGGACTTTTTTTTTTTTTTTGCACGATGCAGAACTCAAATTTACATATGTTAAGGCCTAAAACTGAACCGTTTGTTCATTTTCACCAGGATTTGACGTCCTCTGGGGACTTTGGGGGCTAAATGGAGGGGGGTGCTAAACTTAGTCATTTTTTATGACTCGTTCACTATGAATGCTTCACATTTTTTTTTCAAACAATTATACTTTTACCAATTATAATAATCGAATATTATAATTTCATTATAATATTCGTCAATTTTTATACTTTCCGGTGTGTTCCGATAGACTAACAATATAACATAAGTTTTAAATTATTTGATGTATAAACAAAAATAAACACGTAGTTCATGATTGGAATTCTATCTAGTGCCCTAAACAATATATATATATATATATATATATATATATATATATATATATATATATATATATATCAAAGAAATGATTTCCAATAGGCACTCTAATTTTTGTCTCCTTACAATATAACTCAAAAAAATTTTCAGGGCGATATTTTTTTTTTTTTTTACATGGGGGTCACCACTTATCAAGGCCCGAAGGCCACTCAGGAATAAGGGTTATTGCGTGTGCAGTAATCAATGAGATAGTATTGTAGTAATCATTAGTATTGGGGTTTTGATAGAGTGTCTTACTTAAGGGGGCGGTTTGTCAGGAGTTTGTTTATGTTGGACTTGAAGACGTCCAAGTTGTAGTCAGGTGGGAAACAGGCAAGCGGCAGAGAGTTCCACTGGCGTGCAGTTCTAAGAAAGAAGTTTTTGCTCATGGAATCTACGTTTGGATTTAGGCACAGATAAAGAGCGGGAAAAATTATTGACAGTAGTTTCAGCCAGACTGGTGTTTCTCGTGAAAGATTGGCGAGCGGGGGGAGCAAGGGATTGGAGCTCAGACGAGCACCTGCCATGAAAATAACGATAAAACAAAGACAGGCTAGCAACGTCTCTTCTGTGGGAGAGAGGTTGCAGGGAAGAGAATATAAGTATAAACAATAAATTTGACCAAAAGTCACGTGTTATGTCTTTGTGCAGTTAAATGACATAAGCACAAAGGACTAGTTTTCATATATACAAACAAGTTGGAGTTGAAGAGGAGGCGTCAGATAGTTCCGATGGGACTTAGAAGTCGGGAGAAGCAGCGTATTTCAAGATAGTACAAAATGTGAACAAACGTTGTAATCTCTAAAGATGTCCGACCGGGACCAGACAATAAACGTTGTTATTTATAAATAAATATGTCATGTCGTCTTTGAATGACAGGTATGTGCTTATTTGTTGTTTCAAATGAACTGTTTTACATATATTGTTCGCTACTGTTAAACATGCCATCATCATCCGACATCTTAAATGTATAAAAGGTCTATCATATAGACCAATATGATGTACGCTCTCTTTGTTATATATCAAAGAACTCGTCTTCATTTTGTCGTCATGTTCAAGCATTCGTTTGTACAAGTAATTATCTCTCCTCCTTAGTAAACATATTGTCAATACGTCCACGTTATCGTTTCGTGTCAGCATCATAACACAAGTAATCTATATATCTATAAAAGTGAAAGTGTCTGTCTGTCCGTTTGTGTGTGTGTGTCTGTGTACATTTCCCTACGCAATAACTCTATCAATGTAAAGTCTACAGACTCGAAATTTAATATACAGAGTACTGAGATTTGGGAAAATCTTTGTAATCCGTTTCCAGCCAGAAATTTGGCTGTTAAGGGGTCAAAGTTCAAGGATGTAACCTTTGAGAACTCTACCAAACTCCTCCGCCAATTTTCAGTATAAACACTTGATATTTTACATATAGGTTCCTTGGGTATGGATCTAACTTAATAACTTCATTTGAGCCCAAAACAATAAATGTTAAGGGATCATAATAGGGTTCAAAGTTAAAAAAAAATGACCTCTGCGGTCTCTATCAAATTACTCAGACAATTTCTGGTCTAAAGATTTGAAATTTTACATAAGGGTAATCAGAGATAGAGCAAGATTTTTAATCAGTTTGGGTCGAAAATTTGAGCTACCAATATATAAATGTATGTAGGTATGTTTGCATGTCTGCCTAAAACATTCGACAGAGTTTCACAAGATCAGTATCGCTTTGAAGCTCGACCCTTCAGACAACAAATATTGAAAAATAAGCTAAAAACATTAATTTCTTCACCCTCAACTGGGCACTTTTCTACAGGGAGGGGTCGCTTTTTTCACAGATATTTTCGAAAGTCATCCTCTCCTTTCGATTGTCTAGCCTTAATTTAAACCTACGTCACTTCCGGTTTGGCGGTGGTCGTAACAGTAAAGACGTCACGTTTTTTTCCCGTTCTTTTCCTCCTTCGCGGTACACCTTCCTACGACCACTTTTTTTTTTTTTTTTGCTCAACACACATCTCCAAATCCCCGCGCAACGCCAAGCACCCATGATTGTACGTCTATAAAATTTGGCTTGACACAGAGATCTGTATAATTTACTACAACCCAATATACATACAAACAAAATATACACACTGCGTTAAGTACAATACCCCAAAAATGCCACCCATGAAACCATTAATAAATTTCACAAGCCTGTAATGTACACGGCACAATCATATTGACATACCGATTCTTGCCAGATCACCAAAGTTAAGCAATGTTGAGCCTGGCCAGTACCAAATAGGTGACCATTTGGAAAAGCTAGGCGCTATATGTACCTTCTGGGAAGGTTGGGTGTGGGGACAGCACCCTCACCCTGAAAAAAAAAAAAAACTGGCTACAAAAGCAGCTACAATGTTGTAGATGGCCTATGCCCCTCCTGGGGCCCAAGTCTATGGATGGATGGATTTCTGCCTTGCCCACCAAATTTCAGTGATGAATGGCCAACAGTTTTTGTCACATAAGCATACCTGAAAACGACACGCAAAATTGTCAATAACTTTGGCGCACACTTAACAGTAATTTTGATTACAATACATCTTTTCAGTTTAGGAAGGTTTTGATAGATAGCATCTTTTCTCTTTTCTTTTTTTTTTTTACTCACGTTGACCCATTGCAAGGCATATAGCCACTTGAATGTAAGAGGCTACTATTTGGGACCATGTCTAGGAAAGATTAACAAGATGTTGGTTTGAGATATATTTAAACTTCTGCATATCAGTACACTCAGGGAAGCAGGTAGCAGGAAGGAAATTCCAAAGTCTAGCTGTTCGACAGAAGAAACTATTAGAGTAGTAGTAGGCATTTAGGGACATCAACAGTGAAGGGGTGTGATTTTGTTGCTAAGCGGGTTTGTCAGGGATATGTACATCGATGGAGCACAAGTGCAACGAGTTCATCAGAACACATTCCATTAAAATATTTGTAAAACAGGCACAGAGATGCAACATTGCGGCGATGGGACAGATGTTGAAGCTTGGTTGACAAAGTGGGATCTATTAGATGGAAGACTCTTTTTTGGACCCTATCCAAGAGGGAGAGACTAGATGTGCATGGGTGAATGGTGACATTGTAGAGGTACAGGATACTCTCTGGTGTGAGTTGTCTTCTAGCATGATAGAGGGAACCCATTTTCTTTGCCGCAGCCTTTGCAATGTCCTCAATATCTTTGTTCCAGTTTATATTGCCCGTGAATTTTAAGCTGAGGAGTTTCGAGGAAGAATTCTCAAGTAGGGTGTTATAACGACCAAGTTCTCTCCGATTCTCTCTCCTCTGATCTTGATCACGTTGTACAATGGGGAAAGGAGTGGCTGGTTACTTTTAATGCATCTAAAAACAAGCTTCTATGGAATACTGTTGCCACATATGGGGAGGAGCTGCCAGAAAAGACTTGTCCTGCCTTGATAGGGTTCAAAATAGACTTCGTGGCCTGGTGGGAGATGTCCTTTTCTCTTCGTTGCAACCTCTATCTCACAGAAGAGATGTTGCGAGTTTGTCTTTGCTTTATCGTTATTTTCAAGAAAAGTGTTCAACTGAGCTTCAATCTATGGTCCCCCCCCTCGCCAAACTTTCACAAGAAACACTATCAATAATTTTCCACACTCTTTATCTGTGCCTAAACCTAAACATAGAGTCCATGATCAAAGCTTCTTTCTTAGAACTGCACGCCTGTGGAATTGTCTTCCGTTTTCCTGCTTTCCGGCCGTCTATAATATGGTTGTCTTCAAGTCCAACGTGAACAAGTTTCTGATGAGCCGTTCCACTTAAGTTAACAAATTTACCGAACTTCCATTACTATTGATTACTATATTGTCCTTTTGACTACTCTACGCTCTTTAACCCTTATACTTGAGTGGCCTATCGGCCTTGATAAGTGGTGACGCCTATGTAAAAAAAAATATCGGTAGTTAGAAAAGCTTCTTGTAATTGTTAAACGACAGCAAGTCAACAATAAAGGAAAAAAAAAAAATTTTAATAGAAAAGGCTCCGAACTGTTTATTCTTGTTATTATGACTTTTCGGTATGTGTATGTTCTTCAACCCATCTTAAATCATCTTCCAACTATAAGGGAGCGATTCCGAAATGGCTAAACAATAACTTGTGGCACTGGAATTTATAAGACTGATAGATTGTCTCCCTTGTCCATTTAATGGTCATGTAGATTGGTAAAAAGGGCAACGCAATCAGTACTTCGCTTAAAGTCCGTGTGATCAAAATTATATAAATGCAAAACACTCGGCGCTCCAGCTTCTTTTTCAGTTTCGCTTTTATGATTGGCATCGGTTTGGATCACATTGCGACCAAAGCTCAGAGAAGACCATCACAGGCAGCCAATCCACATTTTCCAATTTCTTATAGTTGACATCTGCCAGGCTGTATTATAAGAAAAGCTCTTAGAAGGCAATCACAGCCAAAAGTCTTTCCTTCCACAAAAAAGAAAAAAAAATAGTTAGAATTGTTCAAGCCAAGAACGCACATCTGTAGCCTAAACACCTTTTTCGAAGTTCTTCCAAAAGCATGTGTTTAAAAAAGCCCTCAATCTGTATATTTATACATATTTTTTTCTATTGCACGCCATTATTTATAACTTCCATAAGCAAAATAGTTCAATTAATATCGTTGCTCATCTCTGAAGTATAATTCCCACGGTCTCACAAAGATAACAGCTGTGGTGTGACCACCTTACGGATAATAATGAACTCTTCCACTTATAATAAAGACTGAGAGAATATGTCTCTCGGGGTTAGCACATAGGTAACCCACTTTTTTTAAGCCTTGTGCCACAGTTGGTTTTATATTTAATGTTGTTGTATTAAATATTCTGCTAATAAAAAGGTAATGCACGATTTTTATATTCAATGGCAGTCGGACTGACGTATAGCCAAACTCTTTATTTTATTTGCTTTTCTGTCGAATATACTTTGTTTCGATTAAATACCAAGTTGTGTCTTTTCCAGGCCCTTATAAGACCACAACAATAACAGCCCCCCTCCACCTTGCATTCAGATAAAGCTGTTAGACATTCAGAAAGGTTTATTTAAGAAGTCCAGCTCTTAAAATTTGAATTTTGGGTGCTTTGGTGGAGGTATCCACTCTCCAAGTGTTCTTTACGATTCAAATATAAAACAAATACTTAATAAATAATAAGCACGACAAGAAGTTATCACACGAGGGAACGTTAATCATATTCCTTTTCAATTTGGTTAAAATATTACAAAGTGGAGGGGAAAAAAAACAAAAAAAAAAAAAAACACTAATATCTTTAAGCATTTCACTCCATTGAAAAGATAAAGATATTTCTTTCGTGAACAGTGCGACAGACAATCTATTGAAAATTTGAATGTAGCAGGTATTATTCCCCCAAAATATCACACATTTAAATGACAGGAATGAACTAAGTAAAAATAACTAATAGAAATCCTCACAAACATTTAAAAATGATCGATTTTCAAATTGATATTTTAATGAATCACCAATTCAAAAATTAATTCATTCAAACTCTACTCTTTATTTAATTTCGCTTGGAAATAAATGTACATTTTTTTTCTCTCATCAATCATCTTTTGCAATCGACAAATGCTTACCAAACCTTTGATAAAATTAAATAAATTAAACACTTGAAAAGAGGATGAAAGAAAAATTACAGGGTGGAACAATAAAATTGTCACCCTATAAAAGACGACATGATTCCATTTCCGTTTGATGAAAACTGGTTTTCTTTTTTGTTGCAGGCCATCTAATAGTTGACTAGTTGTGTACAAATCCCAAGAGCGATATGAACCTACTATCATGACTGAAAGTGACACAATGTTTAATGAGCGAGGTCGGAGATGCGCCACTGTACAACTCATGCTCTCTACCGATCCAAGTTATGACAACAGGACCATTGCCAGCACCCTCAAAATGCATCACTGGATTGCCATGTATAACAGCGACGGACACAGTTATAGTCTTTGGTGTGGTTTTAAGTGAAGGTCCCATCGGCTTGAAAGTCAACACCAAAGTGTACCCAGATGTGCTCATGAGTATAGTTATTCCTTGGTGCAAGCAAGAGTGGGAGGTATCCAGTTATGTTAAAGGAGTTAGAGGGGATGGAGGAGTGTAGGTTAGTCTCACTTGGTGCTAAGATATCCGGGGTGTTTGTTAGGAGAAATGCTTCAACATCATTTAAATTAGTTCTAAGCCCACGGATGTTCGTAAATGCAAGCCACAAGTGAGAAGGAAGGTTGATTTTGTTTGAGTTTTGGCCTGGTATTAGCATAATTTTTTAATGTACTATCATTTTTATTTTTAAGAGTTTCAGTTTAGGTAAGGGGTGCTGAGCAAGTAGTTATACAGAATACAAGACATGCAACACAGGCAGACTATCAGCTGTCCCTTCATCTACTAGGGTTGTTGCCTCAGGATAGCCCACCGGGGATGAGTGCAGGGTCCCTTTCCATGCGCGACATGGCACTACAAACATCCCGATATTATACAAATACCTCTGATGGATTTTGACGTGATTCATATCGTTAGGAAGCTCGACCCTTCGGACGATAAATATCGCAAAATTGGCTAAAAACATTAATTCCTTCACCCTCAACTGGCCACTTTTCTAAAGGGAGGGGTCGATTTTTTCACCGATATTTTCAAAAGTCATCCTCTCTTTTCGATTGACCAGCCTTAATTTAAACCTTTGCCACTTCTGGTTTGGCGACGAACGCAACGGCAAAGATGCCGCTTTTTTTTTTCACATTCTTTTTCTTCTTCGCGGTATGGGTTCGGGACCGCCTGCCTGCTAACAGCACCCAGGTTAGTTAGAATAAAATGCAGTGAAAGATGTTTCTTTGTCGCATTCAAATCTTGTCAGTAAAATTCCTGGCAATGCTGACCACAAATAAAAGTGAACGAAAACACTAGCCACACTGAAGAAGAGTCACGATACATTGAAACAGCTGTTTGTGGATATCTACATATTAATACCGTAGTAACTTTCCGGTACATATGTGTGTCATAACTTCCAGATTCGATCAGAAGATCCTATTTATTAAAAAAGGAGGATAGAGGGTGATAACATTGTTTTTTTTCTTTTTTTTTTACAAAGGAGTCACCACTTATCAAGGCCTGGATGCCACTTGAGGATAAGGTTTAATGAGTGTACAGTGGTTAAGGGGAACATGTCGGTCATCGTTAGTAGTTGAAATATGATAAATTGGATTACTTAAGGGGATAGCTCATCAAGAATTTGTTTATGTTGGACTTGAGGACAACCATATTGTAGTCAGTTGGAAAGCAGGAAAATAGAACAGAGTTCCACAGGCGTACAGTTCTAAGATAGAAGCTTACTATGAATATTAAATTATTAGTACATAGTTACGTTAATTTAATGTTTATAGTAAGTTATCACATTCTATCCTCCTTTTTAATAAATAGGATATCCCGATCACCAAAGTCGCAATATAAAAAAAAAATTAAAATAAAAAAGAATGTCGATTTGGACCGTACGTGAAACTAAAATATACCTTTTGGTTTTCTGGATAGGATCTAAGGGTAGTATCTGTTTTGTTTAAAGAGGGTATAATGATATCATGGGATTTCCGTTACCACCAGGCCTCCATACAATGGAAATATGTGACAGACTCTTGTAAGGATAAACTGTAATAATCAGATATATCCTGACACTTCATTAACGAGATTACTTAGATAAATACTTTTATAGTGTTAACAAAATGGCCACAATCATATCACGTAGTTTCCATTCACATTGAACGTCCACCCAGCAACACTATATTACATGTGAAAAATGCTAGTTATAATTATTTCAATCATGACACAAGTATCAGTTCAACCATTATCATATTGAAATTGGATTATTCATCGTTTCTTTTCGAGAATAAAGTTATTTTTCGTACATGATTTAATTAGACAAAATACATACTAAGATATTCCTCAGTTTTGTAATTATGTTATGCGTGAAAAAAAGATTCTGCGAATGAACCGTAATTTGTAATTAACTGCACAAGTCATCAATCTTATACTTATATCTTTCACTTGTTTGAAGTGAATAAAAATAAAATATGAATAATTTAGTTATTGTTGTTAAATTAATTGAACCAAATTGTTATTAGTTGCTAGGACTGATTATTCTTACGTAATCTTGCATCTTTATTTATAAAATTATTGAAAGTGACACAATGTTCAATGAGCGAGACCAGAGAAGTGCTGCTGTACAACTCATGCTCTTTACCGATCCAAATTATGACAACAGGACCATTGCCAGCACCCTCAAAATGCAAATCCGGATGGTTCAACACTTGAGAGACGTGCCCAGGGTAATGAAAACAAAGTTTCTGGCTACAGTCCGGGTTTTTGGTATGGTTTCAAGTGAGGACAACATCATGCCACCTCATATTTTCGAAGCCAACACAAAAATGTACCTGAATATGCTAAAGAGTGTGGTGATCCCCTGGTGCAATCAGGTGGGCGCTAACAGACCCTGAGTATGGCAATAGGACTCGGCGCTGGCCCACAAGTCCAAACAGATCCCGGCTTAGTTTTAGAAAGAGTGCTACGACTTTGTACCCTTCTCTCACTGGACCCTTCTTCCCAACTTGAACCTACTGGACTATTTCGTTTGGTCAGATGTTGAGAACATCACCAACATGACCTCCCACAATACCAAAGCCAGCCTGATCATTATCATCCGCTGAGTATTTGCAGAACACCCACCGATGCTTGTGAAAAAGGCATGCTCCCAGTTCCAGACTTGTATCGAGGCAGTGATTGGGGCTGAAGGCGGCGACATTGAATAACTGTTAGCTCTACTACATAATCAAGTTATCAGAATTGATTTTTTTTTCAATAAAAGTTTTAAAATAAAGCTGTAGTGTTATTTTCTTTAGGGCGACAATTTTACCGTTCCACCCCGTACCTAAAGCGGTTTCCATAGTGCCACTGAAATCATCATTTTCAGAAGCTCTCAGCAGCCTCCCCATTCAGAGATTGGTTATGTCAATTCTGAGTGTTATTAATTTCTAACGAACATAAGTAGGAGAGATTCAGCCGCCTATTACATAATAGCAAACATCAAAGGAGAAAAGGAATTGTTAGCAGAAGCCGACAACAGCAGATGCTGACACAATTAAAGATGACTGGTGGCGGGTGGCAGCAACAAGATGAGGAAAATACAACATAAGCAATTCACTTTGCAAAACTTGCTGAAATGAAGAAGATCATAATTAGTCGGCAGGGAAAAAAACGTTGTAAATTGGATCTATTAAGAAATGTGATTTCTAAATGAAGGCAGATCTTGTTCGAGTTACGTTTCAGTTTTCTGACTTGGCTGTAAATGGAAATCTTAACAACGCTTTGATTTTTGTAAATTGCAGGGATAATTTAAGAGGAAAAGAAAAACAAACTGGGGAGAAATTAAAAGAAAAGAGAGAGGAAGCGAATTACTAAAAAGAAAAAAAAAAAAAAAGGAGTTTTAAAATATTGAGGTGAAAGAGTACTAAAAGAAGTGGGAGGAGGAATGTTGAAAGAAGGGAAAGGAGAGATGTTGGGAGAAGGGAAAGGAGAGATGTTGGGAGAAGGGGAAGGAGAGATGTTGGAAAAAGGGAAAGGAGAGATGTTGGGAGAAGGGGAAGGAGAGATGTTGGGAGAAGGGGAAGGAGAGATGTTGAGAGAAAGGAAAGGAGAGATGTTGGGAGAAGGGGAAGGAGAGATGTTGGGAGAAGGGGAAGGAGAGATGTTGGGAGAAGGGGAATGAGAGATGTTGGGAGAAGGGGAAGGAGAGATGTTGGGAGAAGGGGAAGGAGAGATGTTGGGAGAAGGGGAAAGAGGGATGTTGGGAGAAGGGGAAGGAGAGATGTTAGGAGAAGGGGAAGGAGAGATGTTGGGAGAAGGGGAAGGAGAGATGTTGGGAGAAGGGGAAAGAGGGATGTTGGGAGAAGGGGAAGGAGAGATGTTGGGAGAAGGGGAAGGAGAGATGTTGGGAGAAGGGGAAGGAGAGATGGTGGGAGAAGGGGAAGGAGAGATGTTGGGAGAAGGGGAAGGTGAGATGTTGGGAGAAGGGGAATGAGAGATGTTAGGGGAGAGATGTTGGGGAGGGGAAGGAGAGATGTTGGGAGAAGGGGAAAGAGGGATGTTGGGAGAAGGGGAAGGAGAGATGTTAGGAGAAGGGGAAGGAGAGATGTTGGGAGAAGGGGAAGGAGAGATGTTGGGAAAGGGAAGAAGAGATGTTGGGAGAAGGGGAAGGAGAGATGTTGGGGAGAAGGGGAAGGAGAGA